>NW_024879686.1:65000-99920 GCF_900700415.2 Clupea harengus | reverse complement strand
TGACTCACCACTTCCAGCGCTAACATTGCTAAAATAGGTGGCTATGCTGCTAGCCCCTGCCTCTACCCACCGGGGGTTATGTTTGGCTGTTTTCACATGATCTTTCACATCTGCGCTACCACCATGGCTTACAGAAAATGAAGTTTAGCAGTGTGTGCAGAACGCTGCATAATCATCGCCCTGGACTAGCTATTGATATAGCCTTAGCGTTAAAACGAGACAGATAGAAGAGGCTTTTGCAACAATGTTTACAAATCTACATTGTAATGCTGGCTGCACAGATTATGCAGACACAGATCACTACGATTGACTGACACACACACACATTGTTCAAATCATACGCTGGATGCTTTATTAGTCCTTCTACATGGGTTTAGTTAATGATCGGGCTATAATACTGTAAGTAGGGATGGGTATCGTTTGGGTTTTTTCCAATACCGGTGCTAAACCGATACTTTTAAAACGATACCGGTGCCTAAACGGTGCCTGAACTGATACTTTTATTTTTTTTAAAGCACAAAGCGACGATTGACGACATTAAAGAAAGGCTTTTTTTATTCCCAAGGCAATTTTTTTTCTTCAAATTGAACAATATATTAACTGTTTAAAGTGTATTATAAATATAAATACATACAAAACACTTGGCTTCAAACTACAGCTTCAAACTTTTTAACTTCAAACTATGAACATTATATTAACTGTAAAACAGTTTATAGTATACTTAAATAAATATAAATAAATACAAACAACAGCTTCGAACTTCTTTTGCAAAAATATGAGCATATTGGAGTCAAAAATGTATTATTTGTTTGCATTTATTTCATGAAATTTCACCATTTTATTTGTTTATACCTATCTTTTCTATCTTGTTTATAGTTAATCTTGTTACTTGAACACACTGAGTACGAGAAAATGTGTACTGCCCCTTTAAGAGACTACCGTAGGTTAGCTGTCATCTCCGTTTATTTTTCATTCTTCGGTTGCTGATCTGCCGTTGACTCTTGCCCTCTCTCCCCTCTTTTCACGCAGTTGTTTTGTTGCACTTGCTGCACGTCGCGATGTTTGAATCTTTTTGTTCGAAATACAGACACACTTTTGACCGTTTACCTTTCGGTATTTTCTCTGTTAAAAGGTTGATGGCTAGTTCTGTTTGTGCTTGCTCTGTGAAATGCTGCCTGCTCTTCACCGTCATAACACTGTTGCTATGAAAACACCAATGAGCGTGAGCGACACAGGACAAAGTTTACATTGGGAGCTGGGGCAGTTTTACATGTGCCCCACGGAATCTGCCTAGCGACCGTGTTCAATTGGCTCAGGCACCGAAATGAAGCACCGAAATCTGCGTTGCATTTCGGTCCGGGTAGGTAGCCTACCGGTTGTATTGGAACCGGTTCCATATTGGTACCGGTTCCATATTGGTACCGGTTCTTGGTACCCAACCCTTTTAATGTGAACAGGTAGATGTAAAAACCTGCTAGGCTCTAGGCCTGCCGCACCTCCACCGGTGCCCTTTGGGCTAGCTGCGGGGTCGTCAGCCGGGGACCACCTTTCACAGATGTTTCGCCCCTTATCCCGGAACATCTCCTGGTGGCGGGGCAGTGAACAGGGACGTCTCCCAGTCACCCCCCGCAGCTAGCCTTTCTCAGGAGTTGCTCGCTCCCCATGCCTTGTCCCGCCTCCTTAACCAAAGCCAAAAACTTGCCTTCTCTGCTTCCTCAGACAGCTCTCTGGTGGCTTTGTGTAGCTCCTTGCCCCTCAGCCCTAGCTCTTTAAGTAGGCGAGTCATTGAGCTTCCCACAAACCCCCTCGTGCCAACCTCCACTGGAAAGAGTCGTGTACTCCAACCGCTCTCCCTGCACTCCGCAACCAGGTCAGAGTACTTTGCCCTCTTCCTTTCGTGGGCTCCCTCCATCCCCTCCTCCCATGGCACCGTCAGCTCCACAAGCAGCGCAGATCTCTCCGTCCTGGCCCACAGCACCACATCTGGCCTCAGTGTGGTGCTGCAGATCTCCCCTGGGAAGTGGAGCTGCCTGCCCAAGTCCACCTCCATTCTCCATTCCACTCCTGGCAACAAAAGGGTGGATGCTGGTCTCCTTCTGACAGTGTCCCCCTTTTCCCCTTCCCTAAGGAAATGGGTCCTCTGCTGGCTCCCCGGCTGCCTCCCAGCGCTTGCCTCTTGCCTTTTCCTCTCCACTACCTCTGCCAGTTTCCTCAGCACCTGATCGTGCCGCCATCCATACCTGCCCTGGGATAGCGCGGTCTTGCAACCTGACAGAGTGTGTTGTAGGGAAGCATTGATGGTCCCACAGAGGTCACAGGCCTGCTCCGTGCCCAGCCACTGCTGGAGGTTTCGGGGGAGGGCAGAGTGTCGTAGGTTGCCCTGATGAGGAAACTGAGTCGAGCCTGTGGCAGTTTCCAGAAGTCTGCCCAGCTCACCACCCGACCCGCAACCCCCTCCCACGTCGTCCCCCTGCTGCCCCTGCGCCACTGCCTTGACCCTGTACTCTTCCTCTGCCATCTTTGTCACCTCCGAGACAACAAGATCCTTCCTCTCCTTCCTGCTAGCTCTGGACCACAGAATAGGCGGATCTCCCCACCCAAGGCCAGCGCGCCCTGTCTGGACTCTGCCCACCATCTCCTGGTGCTGCAACCTGCCCACTGCCTTCTGCACCTCCTCCTCGGCCCTCCACTTCCTCCCAGTCAACACCCGGGCTTCCATGTCCCTCACGGTCTCATCTGTAGATTCCCTCAGCTCCATCACCAGCCTTGCCTTCTCCTGCCTGTAACCTATGGTGATAGATTTCAGGGGAAGCTGAAGTGTGTTCTTTCCATACAGGCTGGCCGATGAGTGGCCCCTTGGGAGTCCTAGCCATTTGCGGATGAACGAGCTGGTCTTTGCATCCATCTTGCTCACGGCTGACGAGGTGACTTCGCACAGCTTCAGCGGCCACATTACCCTTGGGTACAGTGTGAAATTGAAACACCACACCTTGTACTTTCCAGGTAACTGGCTTGAGTCGATTTTGGCCAGGCCTGCTGAGAGCTGCTGCAAGGTGGTCTTTCCTATTTCCTTGTCTGAGAGGCTGGCTGTATATTGCCTCCCAAGACTTCGGATGGGCTGGTCTGCAATGCGTGGGATGTTTTCTCCGCCGATTATAAAGGTGACCCTGTCATTCAGTACCCCTTTCCGCAAGGAAAGGCTCCTTGACTTTTTTGCCTTGAACTTCATCCTGGCCCAAATGATCAACTCATCCAGCCTCTTCATGAGCCTGGACGTGCATGGAGCAGTTTGGAGCAAGCATGTGATGTCATCCATGTAACTCCTTAGTGGGGGAGCTTCCGTCCAGTAGGCAGACGGGCTCCTCCCACCACCTGTCTTGCTCCAATCAAGATCACTTCAAAAGCTGTGATGAAGAGGATGGGGGAGATGGAGCATCCCATCGCGATCCCCACTTCCAGCTGTTGCCAGATGGTGGTGGAATTTGGCAACATGAAGCACATGTGCAAGTCCTGGAAGTAGCTCATCACCATGGCCCTGATGCTCTGTGGGATGTAAAAGAAGTCCAGGGCAAATGCTATGAGGTTGTGTGGCACTGACCCATATGCGTTGGCTAAATCTAGCCAAACCACATGCAGGTCTTTCTTCTCCCTCTTGGCAATCTGGATCTGCTCCCAGATCATGGTGGCATGTTCCACACACCCCGGGAAACCTGGAATCCCGGCCTTCTGGCAGCTGGTGTCAATATAGCCATTCTCCATCAGGTAGGAAGTCATTCTTCTTGCCATGACTGAGAAGAAGATCTTCCCCTCAACATTCAGCAGGGCTATGCTCCTGAACTGTTCGATGGTCTTGGAGTTCTGTTCTTTAGGGATGAAAACTGCCACTGCCCTCTGCCACTGTGATGGAATGGTCTGCTTGGTCCAAGCTGTTTTCATCAGGGTCCATAGAAGCTTCAGCACACTTGGGCAGTTTTTATACAGCTTGTATGGTATCCCATTTGGCCCTGGAGCAGATGCCGATCTTGCCCGCCAAACTACCCGCTTGATCTCACAGAGCTTGGGTGGTGAAGCATCAAAAAGCACTGATGGTTCTCCCGGCTTTGGCACATAGCCTGGTGGCCCAGGGGCTCATTCCTTGCGGGATCGCTATATTGACCATGGATGTGATCCTCCAGATCTTCCTTGGAGATCTCAAGCGATCCACTGGTCTTCTCCTCAAGGAGTCCTCGTGCAAAGCGAAAGGGGTTCTTAAAGAAGTTTGCCCTCTCCTTTTCCTTCCTCTTCCTTCGCCGCCTAATGCGCTCTGCCCTCCTCAGGTTGGCCAGCCTCCTTCTGATGTCATCCCAAAGGGCTTTCAGACCCTCTCTTTCTGATTCCTCCGCTTTCCTCCAGCGTCTGCGAAGCTGTCTTCTGCCTGCTACTAGGTCGTCAATCTCCTTTTCCCTTCTTCCCTTAGATTTTTCGGCTGCTTTCCTGCCCGTCACCTTGCCATACCTGCCGCTACACTCCTCGTAGAGAATCTCTCCAAACAGGTTAAGCTTGGCCTCCACTGTCCCACGCAGTGCCTTCTGCAGCAGATCACTGAGTGACTCATCCAGCCTCTTCCACTCCACCGTCTCGCTGGCCTTTGGCCATTTGATCTTCCTTCTCGGCTCGTTCAGACTTTTGGCCTTTTGGCTTGACTCGGTCCTTGGGTTGCTCGGGGGTTCAGGGGTCACCTCCTGGGGGTCATCCGCATCCCTCGTCTCCCTCTCTCCTGCCTCTGCAACATTGGGCCCGATGGCACTGTGGTTTTTTACCCGGCCTTGGATCCCACTTGTCTGACCTGCCTGAGCAGCGCAAGTTTGCTTCTGGCTCCTGCCTGCACACTTCATCTTCCCCATGTGGATGTGCAGCCCCCTGAGTGTTGTTACCTTCTCCCATCCGCACCCGCACTTCCTAAGAGTCCTCACATCATTGGTCGTTGTCCTTGCATTCGTTACCGGTGTATCCGTCCTGGTGGGCCCTTCTTCCATCCCGCCTCTCGGAGGGCCCTCGGGCTGTTTTTTCTTTGTTGTCTTCGTAGTAGTTTTTGGGTGTTTCCGCTTGGAAAACTGGTGGGTAGGGTTACTAGCCCGCCACCCCCGGTGCAGTCTATCCTGCCGTCACCAGTCTTTCCTGGTTGCCCTCCAGTCTTCCCTGGACTCCAACTGCCCTATTCACAGTAGTCACTGTCTCCAGAATTGCAATTAATGTGAACAGGTAGATGGTAAAAACCTGCTAGGCTCTAGGCCTGCCGCACCTCCACCGGTGCCCTTTGGGCTAGCTGCGGGGTCGTCAGCCGGGGACCACCTTTCACAGATGTTTCGCCCCTTATCCCGGAACATCTCCTGGTGGCGGGGCAGTGAACAGGGACGTCTCCCAGTCACCCCCCGCAGCTAGCCTTTCTCAGGAGTTGCTCGCTCCCCATGCCTTGTCCCGCCTCCTTAACCAAAGCCAAAAACTTGCCTTCTCTGCTTCCTCAGACAGCTCTCTGGTGGCTTTGTGTAGCTCCTTGCCCTCAGCCCTAGCTCTTTAAGTAGGCGAGATAAAAGACCACATCGGCTATGTAATCGCTGACAACCGGGACAATTTCATAGTGGTTGGTGTAAACCGGGACATTTTAGCGTCCCGACAGTTTTTGTCGGGACTCGGGACACGCAACTCAAAATCGGGACTGTCCCGTCAAACCGGGACGTCTGGTCACCCTACAGTAAAAGCACTGCTGGTGGCAACGTGCATACCAACAAACTAGCTAAAGTAGGCCTATTATCTTATTTGCATTGTCTCTACAGAATCAAAACTATAGTTAGTGCAGTATTGCTTCCAATTCCATAGCAGTAGTTTGAATATTGTCGTCCTGGAAGGGTTTTTTCATGCCAGTAGTATCACCTTTGTCACAGTCGACTTTTCCGTAGATGTTTTCCTGTATGGTTTATTCCCAATAGCATTAGGGAACATGGTTTGTCCGTGGAGAGGGTCAAAAGAACAGTTGCCTCCCCCGCTGAGGAATCCTATGGGGCACTTATATTAGTTGATGCAGGGGCAATAGAACACTGCTCGGTGCGGTCACCTCCGTCGCTAGCGCTCCCTATATGGAATTGCTTAATAAGAACACAACACCATTTGAAAGCATCCCTAATGTTATGTACGAAGCAGAATGTGCTTCGTTTATGGACCACCAGTGGCACCTCTGTCCTGTAAATTCACGCCTAATAAACCAGACTAGCTAAATGTAGAACAAGCTACAAGTTTCGTGTCCCTCTCTGTGTATGTGATAATGCATCTAGGTAAAACATACAGGAACAGACATAAATTGCGACGAGGTGCGTAGTTCTAAAGACGGAACAAAAGAACAACCACGTTGGAAGCTAGCTAGTGACTATAGCCTGTAGCTGTTAAGAGGATGAGCCAATCTTCTTCCGAAGAATCTGTCATTGAAGTGCAATCCATTGAAAGCGGACGCATCATGCTGGAATAATTGGAAATATGGATCCCTTTGATGATACTGGTGAGCAATGGGCAACGTAATTGAGCGTTTTGAACATTACATTCTGGCTAATGAGATCAGAACAGTGAAGAAAGTGCCGTAGCCGTAAGGTGAACACTGTTTTCGTTTCAACCCGCTCCACAGTCGCGCATCTACACAATCTTAGCTCATAAAAAAGAACAAGTCGTGCTTAGCTACCAAAAAAAAGTTCGTCGCTGACTTTCCAGTCAATTTTTGGTGCGTTTATGTTTATGCCGAACTAGTTTTCTTCAGAGCGTAATAGGATCTTGGTCGCGAGTGCTGGCACTTTTCGACACGTGATCGTTCTTCACCAATGAGGTAGCTGCTTTTTGTCAACAGAAGCAAGATGGCGGCTCCCGTGGTTAGATTCAACGTTACCGATCAAGAGGAAAACACCCGAACATCCAAAAGTGGCTAAATGGATTCTAAATAGTGCTGATACATAGCCCGTCCAAGAAGAACAATGAGGCAAATATACGATAATGTTATGCTTATGTTAAGTCATTTAGATCAAGTTTGACAACCTGGGAATACACCTTACTGACGATCTAACATGGACTGTGAACACCCAGCACACACTGAAGAAATCAAGGCAAAGACTGTACTTCCTACGTCAGCTGAGGAAGTTCAGAGCATCAGCACCCATCAGCTGTGTCCTGACAGCATCATCACTTGGTATGGGAACTGTACAGCCTGTGACAGCAGTACCGCATCATCAGAGCACCTCTCCCACAGACCTACAAGAGAAGACTACGTACCAGGCCAAAAGTAAAAGACTCCTAACATCCTGACCATGGACTTTTCTAAACACTGAGGTCAGGCAAACATCTCTGCTGCTACAAGACCAGAACAGAGAGACTGAGAAGGAGCTTCTTTCCTCAAGCATTCCGTATCCTGAACACACACAATGACTATATAACAGCAATTACACTTTTTTCACACTTGCACATGGACTGTACACACACTGCACTTTATACTCCCTCTTGCTATTTATGAAAAATATTTCTTGATCTTTCTTTCTTCACACTCGCACAGAAAAAGCTTAACACCAAACGAAATTTCACTACATGCTTTACGTAAGTATTTCTATGTATGTGACAAAAAAACCTCCTTCCTTGTATCAATAAAAGGCAGTAATTGTACTTATACCAATGACCATTTGTTCGTTCGTTCATTCATTCATTCATTCACAAATGAAAACAACACTGATGAACCATAAAAACAATCTTCATGAAAAATATGAAATATGATATATAAAACTGTACAAAACTAAATAAGAAATAACAGATTAAGGACACTCAGTCCTCACTGTCAGTGTCAGGACGGTTATCTTCCAGTTCCTCAGTTTCCTTTGTGTTGGCACAATTACAGCAACGACATAAGTCTGTGCAACACAATCCTGCAGAAAAACAGGAACATCTGCCTGTCTCACAGGCACCTTTGCAGCCGCAGTCAGGGGCAGGGTTTCTGGTCATCCAGGTGATGTGCAAGGTCCATCCTTATTTGCCAACCATATCCAGCAGGTGATGGAGCACTTATATTTTGTTTGAGACAGGACCTCATTATTGCAGCCTAGTAGTTTCCCCTTTTCAATGCTGATGGAGGGCATCAGCAGTAGGGGGAATGCATAATTCTGGCAAGGCTGATGATGCTATACAGAAAGCCTTGTACCTAGCTTCATTTACATTATCGGCAGCTGGCTGATCATATAAGTGGCATACATACTGGCAAAGAAGTGCAAATGTTGACTGCTCCAAGTTAAAGTTAGTACCTAAACTTGTAAAAGCCTTTAGGTACTCATCTTTCTCACATGCAACAGAAAATGTCTTTCTTTTTCCTTTGCCTCCACTTGTGGAGTCACACCCAGAGAATGTGTGAATTCCGATCAAGGCTGAACACACACTGGTTCCGAGAGCTGATGACACCTTGGTAATGTCAATGATACGTGTCCTGTTGCCAGTCCCTGTGAAAACATATAAACTGCATGGCAAATCTGTCTGCACACTTACAGCAATGACTGCCACATCAGTGTCAGAGCTCTTGATAATGACAGCTTTATGCTCCCGTGCAGCATGTTGTGCATGTAAAAACACCCTTGTGTCACATTCTTCATGATCACACTGCAGGTCTTCAACAACACAAACAGACTGTACACCCTCCTTAACAGTCACACAGTGACATTGATTTGTATGTGCAAGCAGAGGTTTTTGCCCACTATTGTAAGGTCTGCATTTTTCCATACAACATACAGGAATTCGGTATTTGTTCCTTCTGAGAGAAACTTTTTCCATTGGGTTGGGGTCCTCTGATCCGGGCCAAAGATTTGCATGCGTTGTGACCCTGCATCAGCTCTATACATGACCGTTCTAGGTTTTTGATACTGATGGGGGAAATCACGAGTCAGCCTCTTCTTCAACATATCCTGTCTGCAACACAACAAAACAGTGACAATTAAGAGTCACAGGAGTATCATGAAAAGCAGAGAGTGGTGGAGGTGGTACAAGACATTACAGGCTAGAACCTATCTGCCATACAGCACATTTAACACCAAAGATGCCCAAGAAAGGCACACAACGTCACAAACCTCACCACACACACACACACACACACACACACACACACACACACACACACACACACACACACACACACACAATTGGCAATTTAAATAACTTCTTACCCGTTGTAACTGCCATCATTAATGCAGCAGAGGTAAAAAAAAAAAGCTTTGGACACTATTACTGTACACAGCTCAGCTCCCTTCGGTGGGCTTGATAGGCGCTCGTCCACCCTCACCCTCCACTCTCCCCCGTATCCAAACCAGTGGAGATAGGAGCCCCACTGCCTCCACAGAGAGAGAGAGAGAGAGAGAGAGAGAGAGAGTTGTACTGACAGCCTGAACACTTTCTCATCTCTCTCTCTATCTGTTATGTACGAAGCAGAATGTGCTTCGTTTATGGTGACCACCAGGTGGCACCTCTGTCCTGTATAAATTCACGTTCCTAATAAACCAGACTAGCTAAGTTGTAGAACAAGCTACAAGGTTTCGTGTCCCTCTCTGTGTGTGCATGTGGATGATTGCATCTAGTTAAAACATACAGGGAACATGACATAAATTGGCGACGAGGTGCGTAGTTCTAAAGACAGAACAAAAGAACAACCACGTTGGAAGCTAGCTAGTGAGCTATAGCCTGTAGCTGTGTTAAGAGGGGATGAGCCAATCTTCTTCCGAAGAATCTGTAATTGAAGTGCAATCCATTGAAAGCGGACGCATCATGGCTGGAATAATTGGAAATATGGATCCCTTTGATGATACCGGTGAGCAATGGGCAACGTATATTGAGCGTTTTGAACATTACATTCTGGCTAATGAGATCAGAACAGTGAAGAAAGTGCCGGTGTTGTTTAGTGTGATGGGACCTAAAACTTATGGATTACTACGCAGTTTGGTGGCTCCTGACAAGCCTGGGGAGATGGATTATGGACGTGTTGTGGACGTGTTGCAAGCCCATTTCGCTCCAAAACCGCTCGTGATAGCGGAAAGATTCCGTTTCCACAAGCGAAATCAGGGGGAAGAGGAAACCGTTGCACAGTATGTTGCAGTACTGAAAAAACTTTCTGAGTTTTGTGAATTCGGTGCTTATCTCGAAGACGCACTACGGGACAGATTTGTCTGTGGACTAAAGAGTGAAACAGTGCAGAAGCGTCTTTCGACTGAGAAGGATCTCACTTTTCACAAAGCAGTGGAGTATGCTGTGTCGGCAGAGACAGCCACGCGCGACGTGCAGCAATTAAGCGGTTCACTTAAAGTGCATGCAATGATTTCCCAAAAAGGTGACCAATGCCGCCGTTGCGAAAATGAACCATAGGGATGAAGACTGCTGGTACAAAGATCGTGACTGTTACCAGTGTGGGAAGAAAGGCCATACCAAGCGCATGTGTAAGGGTAAAGCCAGAAGCAGCCAAACCAGAAGCAGCCAAGACAGAGAATGGAAACAGAAAGGTAATACAATCAAGCCCAGTGTTAAAGATAGAAAGAAGAGAATTCATCATGTGGATGCTAGAAATGTTAGTGAAAGTGATGAGACTAAATCTGACACTGACTCTGAGTTGGGACTGTATTCCTTGTCTGAAAAGGGGAAATATTCCAGAATCTCTGTGCTGCCTAGAGTAAATGGAAAGAAAATGGAAATGGAATTGGATACTGGGGCTGCTGTGTCTTTAATTTCTTTGAGTCAGTATAGAAGCAAATTGAGTCAATTGCCTCTGCAACCCACTGAGATTATGCTTAAGACATACACTGGAGAGCCATTGGCACCAGAAGGGGTCATCAAAGTACAAGTAAAATTAAATAAGCAGTGTGCTGATTTGCCCTTGTACGTAGTGAAAGTTGATGCACCTCCACTGTTTGGTAGAGAGTGGCTGAGGGTTATTAAACTGAACTGGAAAGACTTAAAGACTGTGCATGCCATGGAGCAAAGAGAGAAAGACAACTTAAAGACGGTGTTAAAGAGACACTCAGCTGTTTTCTCTACAGAGTTAGGCACAATGAAACAGATTAAAGCCACACTGACTGTTAGACCTAACAGTGTGCCCAAATTCTGCCCCCCACGTAATGTGCCCTATGCTCTTCGACCTCGGGTGGAGGCCGAGCTGAAGCGCCTAACTGAGCTTGGGGTGATCTCACCATTGGAGAATAGTGAGTGGGCCACACCTGTGGTGCCTGTAATCAAGAAGGATGGCACAGTGAGACTGTGTGGCGATTTCAAGGTCACCCTCAACCAAGCTCTCTGCGTGGATAGATATCCAATACCACGCATTGAAGACATTTTTGCCTCTCTAGCAGGAGGGCAACACTTCAGTAAGTTGGACTTATCGAATGCCTATCTATAGATGGAGGTAGAAGAGAAGTGTAGGAAGCTGCTGACTATCTCCACACAAAAAGGGCTATTCCGCTTTAATCGCTTGCCCTTTGGCATAGCGTCATCACCTGGCTTGTTCCAAAAGGATATGGACCAAGTACTGCTCGGACTACCCTACACACTGTTACCTGGACGACATCCTCATCAGTGGTCCTGATGAACAGACTCACCTCAAAGCGCTGGATTCAGTCCTGGGCAGGCTAGAGGAGTATGGCCTGCATCTCAAACAAGAGAAGTGTCTGTTTTTCCAGGAGTCTGTGGAATACTTGGGCCACATCATTGACGCGGCTGGGCTCCACAAATCACCCGAGAAGGTACGTGCTATTGTGGAAGCACCAGCACCATGTGATGACAGCCAGCTACGTTCTTTCCTAGGGATGCTGAACTATTATGGACGTTTCATTCCTGATCTAGCCACTGTCCTAAAACCACTGAATGAACTGCTTAACAAAGGGAAGCAATGGCAGTGGACAGTAGACTGTGAGACAGTTTTCCAGAAAGCAAAAGCACTTCTAGTATCACAGGAAGTATTGACTCACTACAATCCTGAGCTGCCCCTTCGCCTTGCATGTGATGCTTCACCATATGGGGTCGGAGCTGTGCTCTCGCACGCTATGCCTGATGGAGAGGAACGACCTATAGCGTATGCTTCACGAACACTCAGTAAGGCAGAACAAAACTATGCTCAGATAGAGAGGGAAGCGCTAGCAGTACGCCGCTGAAAAGTACGCCGTCAATGGCTGCAGCCCGAATGCAGCGCTGGGCACTGCTCCTATCAGCGCATGAGTATACCATCCAATACCGGAAAGGTGCACTACATGCAAATGCAGATGGACTTTCACGCTTACCACTCTCCCACACACATAAAGAGAAGCTAGGCACAGTAGAGGTGTTCTACACATCTCAGTTGGACACACTACCAGTCAGTAACACCGAGATCAAACGTGACACCCTGTCTGACCCCACCTTGTCTCGTGTCCGAGAAATTGTCTCAACTGGTCGTTTTCCAGCTGCAAAGGACACATGCGAAGAGCTGTCGCCCTATCTGTTGCGCCGGCATGATCTCACCATACAACAGGGATGCCTCATGTGGGGTATGAGAGTGATTGTGCCACCTAAACTGCGCCCCCGGGTTCTGAAAGAGCTCCACACAGCACATCCAGGTGTAGTGAGGATGAAGAGCTTGGCACGCAGTTATGTGTGGTGGCCCGGCATCGACTCTCAAATTGAGCTTCACGCTAAATCCTGTCCCCCGTGTCAGAGCGTACAAAAAGCACCTGGGCTAGCACCTCTACACCCTTGATTGTGGCCCTCCAGTCCTTGGGAAAGGATACATGTGGACTTTGCAGGTCCTTTTGAAGGACATATGTACCCGATCACTGTGGACGCCCATTCCAAGTGGCCTGAAGTGCATATCATGGACAGCACTACAGCCAGCAAGACCATTCAAGTGCTCAGGGGCCTTTTTAGTCGCCATGGAATTCCGCACATCCTTGTGAGCGACAACGGACCTCAGTTCTGCTCTGAAGAATTCAGTGCATTCTTGAAGTCCAATGGAGTCAAACACATCCGCTCAGCGCCGTATCATCCTGCTACCAATGGCTTGGCCGAGCGTTTTGTGCGCACATTCAAACAGGCTTTAAAATCATCCAAAGGCACCGGAATGGTGCAACAACGCCTGGACACGTTCCTGCTGGCATACCGCAACATCCCCCACACCACAACAACTGAAACGCCAGCCATGTTGTTCATTGGACGCCGGCTGCGTTCTCGTCTGGATTTCCTGAAACCCAGTGTTGCTGGAACAGTGCACAGATCACAGGATGCCCAACAACAACGCCGCCACCAACACTCAAAGGACAGGCAGTTTGATGTTGGGGATCCAGTCCTTGTGCGTGACTATAGGAAGGGGGAGGAGAAGTGGACACAAGGTACTGTTGTGGAAAAGACAGGCCCAGTGTCGTACAGGGTAAATGTGGGAGTACCCCAGGGGTATGGAAACGCCATGTGGATCAGATGCTGACACGCCCCGATCCAGAGCTGCAGCAGACTGCAGTGAACCTTTCTCTACCAGAGGACCTATCTCAGAGTGATATCTGCACCACACTTCACTCTAAAACACCTCACCCACAAGAGCCTGACGATCGAGTTCCTCAGCACACAGAATCTCCAAAAACACACCAGTCCACTGAACCACCACAGACTGGTGTAACAGAGACAGTAAGACGCTATCCTGTGAGGATCACTCAACCACCGGTACGTTACGGTACTGAGTGAACACATTGTCTAATTAATATAACGCTATAAGACTGTGTGAGTTCTGAGACATATTGTTTCCAGTATAATAGGACATCCCCATCATTATTATTTGAGCTGTAATCTTTTCTGTTGTGTTAAAGAAAATATCCTTTGTGTTTATTGACAACATATCTTAGCGGGGAGGAAATGTTATGTACGAAGCAGAATGTGCTTCGTTTATGGTGACCACCAGGTGGCACCTCTGTCCTGTATAAATTCACGTTCCTAATAAACCAGACTAGCTAAGTTGTAGAACAAGCTACAAGGTTTCGTGTCCCTCTCTGTGTGTGCATGTGGATGATTGCATCTAGTTAAAACATACAGGGAACATGACACTATCTATCTCTCTTACTCTCTCTCTCTCTCCATCTTTATCTCTCTCTCTCCATCTAGCTAGCTATCTATCTCTCGCTCTCTCTCTAGCTATCTATCTATCTCTCTCTATCTCTCTCTCTCTTCATAATCTACTCAAACATACACATACGCAGGCACGCAAGCATATGCAAACATGCTAAGATACAAAAGCCCATTGTAAAATATGTAAAATATGCTCCAGGAAACTGCACGGAGTTGGACAGTAAATAGAGTTTATAGAAAGTCATGGGACAATCTGATTACAGGATGGCGTTTCGTGTCACGCAAGGAGCACCCCAGCGAGGTGTGATGGTCTCTAGAGTACTGTGGAGGGAGGAAATGAGTCTTGTGTCTTATTTTAACTAAATATTTCAAAATGTAATATTGTATTTCATTATGTTAACAAATGTGATTTTGTAGATAGCAGTGGATCCCAAAGAGACCTAAATTCTGCAAATTGTATTTGAATCAATTTATTTTATTTGTATAAAGAATTGAGCTGTGAACTGAGGCAGTTTTCAGACTTTTTTATAGTTTTTTTTTTAATCCATATACAAAGTGTACAAAGACTTCTTTTGCATTCAACAGTGGTCGTGTAGTACAGGAAGCCATTTCAGATTATTTCAGAATCACCAGAATAACTAAACTTGATCACTACATTTTAGAATCACAGAATTTTACACCAACTAAATATAATCGCAAAATCACTACATTTGATACAAAGCCATGTTATCTAATTAGGAAAGTGTCTCAACAGAATTAACCCATGTTGACTTCTGCATCTTGAATATTAACTGGCATAAAATAAAGCATATCATTTAAAAATAAAACGTATCATTTTAACCCATCAAGCCCCATCACCCATTAGAATAAAACAGCATTGCGTGTAGGGACTGAGCTAACAACCAGTGTTGTATCATAAAGAGTTAGTCCACACAGAAAGGTTGTTTGGTCCTCATATACCCTGGCTAAACTTTGTATTTAACCTCAGACCTCTGAAAGCAAACAAACAAACAAGATAAGAAGAACTGTCAGTATTGTTGAAAATGTACAGCCACGAATACACACATATAGAGACATAAACACACACACACACACACACACACACACACACACACACACACACACACACACACACACACACACTCTACCTTAAAAGACTCTGCAGATGAAGTTGAGTCTCTCAGTCTCCGGCCGGCTGACCCACTTCTGCTCGCCTCCCGCCTGCAGGGCGCCCGCCCGGCAGCACTCACCCGTCCCGGTGCCGTTCCCGGCGGCCCAGTGGTTGCAGCCCACCGTCACCCCGCTGATCCAGAACCAGACGTCAAGGGGGCAAATGTAGTACAGGCCCAGCCACACGTGAGCCGTGCTGGCCCCCCTGGCCACCTCCCTCGCCCAGCTCTGGGTATCCTCATCCGTGGCCGAGACCAGCTCCATGTCATTACTTTCACAGTAGTTGAACGCCTCCATCCAGGTCTTATTCTCTCTGATCAGGGCCAGTTTGCTAGCTGAGCAAAGTAAAGGCAGAAGCAGTGAAAAAGACACATCTCCTAACCAAACCTTGCCTGCACTGTAAAGTAAACAGAGACCTCTCCTTCCAACGTACTAGTGCAATGAATGATAAGATTTGTACAGTATGTTAAAATATATACAGTGGCTATGCACTTTTACAGAACAGGAATAATGCATTCAAACCTAAAAAAGGGTTGAAAATGGGAATTGAAGTGATTAAAGACCAACTCACTCTCGTAGCAATAGAACGGATGTTTCTCAGTACATTTTCTGTCTCCCCATTTCCCTTCGTGGTTTCGCCAAGTTACAGCGCAGTCCTCGTTCCCTCCTTTGTTATCAGGTATACCTGGTCTCCAGAATGTGAATACGACCATTTCCATCCTTTGAACAGGCCGATCCACACCGGCTCATTCTCTGCAATCTGACTAATGATGTTGTTCTCATTCTGGTTCCTCACACTGGCTAGGTCCACGTGGTGTGACCTGCAGTACTCCTGAGCATCTTTCCAATTCTTTTCCAGTGGTATGTGAAAGTATATGTAATTTGGGTTTCTTTGCTCTGTAAGACAAAGATATTATTTTGAATGTGATAAACAGATCATGGGATGATGTTTAAATATGTGGAGTTTGGAGCATACGAACATCACTATACGCAAACTTCACACACACACACACACACACACACACACACACACACACACACACACACACACACAGAGGGTTTAATGTCTCAGAAATTATAAGGTAAAGCAGGTCATACCGCATATGAAGAATATTTCATTTTCACATTTGTGATCAACCCAGTCATCATTATCAAAGGCAACACAGTCCTCGCGTCCACCAACATTGTTTGGTTCACCTTCTCTCCAGGATGTGAAGTTGGTCTCTTCCAGACTGATATTTTTGTCCTGCAGTGACCACAACCAAGTGTCCTTTCGCAACCCAATCCAGGCCATATTATAAACATCTGTGCCATTGGTCATCATAGTCATGTCAGACATGTTTTCCACAGTGGCCAGGTCGGTGAATTCTGTCCTGCAGTGGTCCTGCGCTTCGTCCCACGTCTCTTTCTGGTTCACAAAGTGGAACCGCCGTGGCATGCGTGAGGACACGCTGCCGAGCCCTGTGAGGTGTGACATATTAGACATGACATATCTAAACAAAAACTGATCTTAAGTCACTATCACAAGTCATACAGCTGAATTAAGAATGCTTTCATCACGTGATGGTCACTGACCTGAGAACAGCAGAGTGAACAGAAGCAAGTGATCCATCCCTGAAATGCATGTCAATCATTCAAAATTCTCTTTTTTTTTATCTGTTATAATACAATATTAGCTGAAGAGTTGATGCTCTGCACCAAAGAAAAACAGCTCTAAATGTATTATAATGCTTTAGAATAACCTTCTTTAATAAACCGTTTATGAAGCACTTGTTCATAGTCTGTTCATCATTCATAAGGTATGTGATAATTAAATGTGAGCACCCATTATCACATACCTTATAAATTATCATATAAATCAGCGGTACTCAATAGGCGGACCGCGGTCCGGATCAGGACCCAGACGCAATCAAATTTGGACCGAAGCCAAAATCAACATTCTAATTTAATCACGATCCAAGCGAGTTTTCATTGGTGTGTGATTTCGCGCTATATATATTTTTCCAACTCGATGTGGTTTCAATCTTCCGTGTCCAATCCAGAGGTCCAATCAGGAGCTGTAATAACAGTCACTATGACAACTCACTCACTCAATGTTGACCACGAGCTCTGTGGGTCACGCAGGTTGTGTGTGTCAAAGGCAACAACGCGGGCAGGTAGATTTGTGAACGGTATCTTTTTTCTCAGCAAACGGAAATCATCGCGTGCTTTAAACCCGACAAAAAAAGAAAAGTTGATTCCAAAAATCGCTAATTTAAGACAGAGTGGACTGACAAGTATGCATTTGTGCTGCGTGTGGGGAGCACAAAACCGACGTGTTTAATCTGCAACGAGACGGTTGCCCTTGTCAAAAGTGGTAACGTGAAACGTCACTATGAAACAAAGCATGCACACTTTGAACAAAAATACCCGCAGAACTCTGAAGTAAGGGGCAGAAAAATAAACCATCTGCAATAATACCAAGCAACATGCAGTGTAATAGTTAGATCAGCCACACAACAAGAGCGTGCATACCTCAACATACTGTTGTGAGTCTGCCTTTTCAACCATGAATATGGTGAAAAACAAATACAGGAGCACACTCATTAATGAACACTTACATCAGTGCTTCCGCCTGGCCTTCACACCTTTTATGCCCAAGTTTAAACCACAAAAAAGTGTCACCTTTCACACAAATAAGGCCAGAACACATCATCTTTTGTGCATAGTTCGAACGTTTTTGTTGGAGTTATGTTTTTGGATTTTGACCTTCACTGTTCCGGACCCTGGACTGAATGGAAATTTGGCGAGTGGGCCTTTTGGGTTTCTAATTGAGTACCCCTGATATAAATCATTAGAAAATCATTTGAAACATGTTCATAAATACATGACTACTCATTTATAAATAACTTACTAACATTTATAAATGTTCTAATAATGATTTGATAATGAAGGTTATTCTATTTGTTTTTGTTTTTTACAACAGTGATTTTGTATATACAAAAATAGTATAAACAAATAGGCAAATATTACATCCAAGGATTCCTACCGTTGTCATCCGCACCCTTGTCTTTTGTGATCTTCTGATCTTCCTTGCTGTCTGTGTGTTGCAGTTCTTCTCGTGTCAGCTATCCAGCTGTTCACAAAGACATGAGCTAAACTTGCTTTGAAACTTTATATCCCTAATGCAAATGCAAATTTGCCTTCTTTGTTTTCCTGGTATCCAACATGTGAAGCATGAAAAGCATGTAGCAGCCCAAGGGCACCATTCATGTCCCATTCACCTGAAACCAGTCAAACCTGATAGAGAGCAAAGAGCGCTCATCTGGGTGGATGGGGCTCTGGTGAACTACGTCTGATCTGGGGGGATGGGGCTCTGGTGAACTACGTCTGATCTGGGTGGATGGGGCTCTGGTGAACTACGTCTGATCTGGGTGGATGGGGCTCTGGTGAACTACGTCTGATCTGGGTGGATGGGGCTCTGGTGAACTACGTCTCATCTGGGTGGATGGGGCTCTGGTGAACTACGTCTGATCTGGGTGGATGGGGCTCTGGTGAACTACGTCTGATCTGGGTGGATGGGGCTCTGGTGAACTACGTCTGATCTGGGTGGATGGGGCTCTGGTGAACTAAGAGCGCTCATCTGGGTGGATGGGGCTCTGGTGAACTACGTCTGATCTGGGTGGATGGGGCTCTGGTGAACTACGTCTCATCTGGGTGGATGGGGCTCTGGTGAACTACGTCTGATCTGGGTGGATGGGGCTCTGGTGAACTACGTCTCATCTGGGTGGATGGGGCTCTGGTGAACTACGTCTGATCTGGGTGGATGGGGCTCTGGTGAACTACGTCTGATCTGGGTGGATGGGGCTCTGGTGAACTACGTCTGATCTGGGTAGATGGGGCTCTGGTGAACTACGTCTGATCTGGGTGGATGGGGCTCTGGTGAACTACGTCTCATCTGGGTGGATGGGGCTCTGGTGAACTACGTCTGTCCAAGATGGGTGAAGGACAAAAGGCCAAAAAAAGCCCATGATGCACCTGTATAGGAGTTTATGAGTGTGAAAGCAGCAGTAAGGAGTTTTTGGTCGACGACTAGCGAGCTAGCTACCTAAAAGGCATGCAAGAACCTTGGAAGAATGGAAGATCGAGAGAAAGGAGATGGAAAGAGAGAGGAGAAGGAGAGGGGATGATGGAGAGAATGAGAGAGAGACAGAAGGGGGTTTGTAAGATAAAGAAATGAAGAGTGAGGAAACAGGAGGAGTAGAGAGAGAGAGATAGGAAGAGAGAGAGAGAGAGAGACAGAGAGATGTGTTCTCAGGTGAGAAGACAGGTCTGGAAGCACTGAAATCTTCACCACTACTGACAACTTCGATTATCTTCCTTTCCTTTCCTTTCCTTTCCTTTCCCTCTCTCTCTCTCTCTCTCTCTCTCTCTCTCTCTCTCTCTTCCTTCATGTCTATCCAACACCCTTTTTTTCTCCCCGTTTCCTTTTGCTATTCCTATGTCTACCTTCTCTCGCTCCCTTTACACACACACACACTCACACACACACACACACACACACACACACACACACACACACACATACAATTGGCAATTTAAATAACTACTCGCCCCGTTGTAACTGCCATCATTAATGCAGCAGAGGAGAAAAAAAAGCTTTGAACACTATACAATATACTGTACACATGTGTGTATGTGTATGTGTGTGTGTGTGTGTGTGTGTGTGTGTGTGTGTGTGTGTGTGTGGTGTGTGTGTGTGTGTGTGTGTGTGTGTGTGTGTGTGTGAAGGGAGCGAGAGAGAGCATGTGCCAGGGTGTGTTTCTCCTCATGGCCACAGCTCAGCTCCCTTCGGTGGGCTTGATAGGCGCTCGTCCACCCTCACCCTCCACTCTCCCCCGTATCCAAACCAGTGGAGATAGGAGCCCCACTGCTTCCACAGAGAGAGAGAGAGAGAGAGAGAGAGAGAGAGAGAGAGAGCTGTACTGACAGCCTGAACACTTTCTCATCTATCTCTCTTACTCTCTCTCTCTCTCCATCTTTATCTCTCTCTCTCCATCTAGCTAGCTATCTATCTCTCGCTCTCTCTCTATCTATCTATCTATCTCTCTCTATCTCTCTCTCTCTCTTCATAATCTACTCAAACGTACACATACGCAGGCACGCAAGCATATGCAAACATGCTAAGATACAAAAGCCCGTCGTAAATGATGCTCCAGGAAACTGAACGGAGTTGGACAGTAAATAGAGTTTATAGAAAGTCATGGGACAATCTGATTACAGGATGGCATTTCGTGTCACGCAAGGAGCACCCCAGCGAGGTGTGAGTCTCTAGAGTACTGTGGAGGGAGGAAATGAGTCTTGTGTCTTATTTTAACTAAATATTTCAAAATGTAATATTGTATTTCATTATGTTAACAAATGTGATTTTGTAGATAGCAGTGGATCCCAGAGAGACCTAAATTCTGCAAATTTAATTTGAATCAATTTATATTATTTGTATAAAGAATTGAGCTGTGAACTGAGGCATTGAGGTGTGAACTGAGGCAGTTTTTCAGACTTTTTATTGTTTTTTTTTTCATCCATATACAAAGTGTACAAGACTTATTTTGCATTCAACAGTGGTCGTGTAATACAGGAAGCCATTTCAGATTATTTCAGAATCACCAGAATAACTAAACTTGATCACTACATTTTAGAATCACAGAATTTTACACCAACTAAATATAATCGCAAAATCACTACATTTGATACAAAGCCATGTTATATAATTAAGAAAGTGAGTCCCAACGGAATCAGCCCATGTTGACTTCTGCATCTTGAATATTAACTGGCATAAAATAAATCATATCATTCACAAATAAAACGTATAATTGAAAGCCCAAGCCCCATCACCCATTAGAATAAAACAGCATTGCGTGTAGGGATTAAGCTAACAGTGTTGTATCTTAAAAAGTTAGTCCACTCAGAAAGGTTGTTTGGTCCTCATATACCCTGGCTAAACTACGTATTTAACCTCAGGCCAAATGAAACATGTATGTGTTTGCTGTCAAGGCAGTAGTTCAGATCAAGGCTGAGGTATATGGCTGAGGTATCCCTTCTATGAAACCAATCACAATTTCAAATCACATTGAAAACAGCATAATAAAACTGTAAGAAAACTAAAGCAAGACTATGAGCATGTGGCAAACCACAGCATGGAAATGACTGATCCATCACGGTGAAGATGAAGGGTTGGGCCTTGGTGGATATTTGGTAAATATGGAGTCTTCTGATCCATGGGATTGGTGACACCTCTGAAAGCACACAAACAAGATAAGAACTGTCAGTATTGTTGAAAATGAACAGCCACGAATACACACATATAGAGACATATACACACAAACACACACACACGCACACAAACACACACACACACACACACACACTCTACCTTAAAAGACTCTGCAGATGAAGTTGAGTCTCTCAGTATTCGGCTGGCTGGCCCACTTCTGCTTGCCTCCCGCCTGCAGGGCGCCCGCCCGGCAGCACTCACCCGTCCCGGTGCCGTTCCCCGGTGGCCCAGTCGTTGGAGCCCATCGTCACCCCGCTGATCCAGAACCAGACGTCAAGGGGGCAAATGTAGTACAGGCCCAGCCACACGTGAGCCGTGCTGGCCACCTCCCTCGCCCAGCTCTGGGTATCCTCATCCGTGACCGAGACCAGCTCCATGTCACGCCTTTCACAGTAGTCGACCGCCTCCATCCAGGTCTTATTCTCTCTGATCAGGGCCAGGTTGTCTGAGCAAAGTAAAGGCAGAAGCAGTGAAAAAGACACATCTCCTAACCAAACCTTGCCTGCACTGTAAAGTCAATAGAGACCTCTCCTTCCAGTGTACTAGCGCAATGAATGATACGATGTGTATGTTACAGTATGGACAATATGCCACAAATAGTCTGTGGCAATGCACTCTCACAGAACAGGAATCTGAATAATGCATTCAAACCTAAAAAAGGGTTGAAAATGGGAATTGAAGTGATTAAAGACCAACTCACTCTCGGAGCAAAAGAACGGATGTTTCTCAGTACATTTCCTGTCTCCCCATTTCCCTTCGTCCTCTCGCCATGTTACACCGCAGTCCTCATTCCCTTGACTGTTATCAGGTTGGCCTGGTCTCCAGAATGTGAATACGGCGTTAGTTTGGTCAGACCATTTCCATCCTTTGAACAGGCCGATCCACACTGCCCCATACAGCACCTTCTCTGCAATCTGATTAATCGTGTTGTTCTCATTCTGATTGTTTGGTTCACCTTCTCTCCAGGATGTGAAGTTGGTCTCTTCCAGACTGATATTTTTGTCCTGCAGTGACCACAACCAAGTGTCCTTTCGCAACCCAATCCAGGCCATATTATAAACATCTGTGCCATTGGTCATCATAGTCATGTCAGACATGTTTTCCACAGTGGCCAGGTCGGTGAATTCTGTCCTGCAGTGGTCCTGCGCTTCGTCCCACGTCTCTTTCTGGTTCACAAAGTGGAACCGCCGTGGCATGCGTGAGGACACGCTGCCGAGCCCTGTGAGGTGTGACATATTAGACATGACATATCTAAACAAAAACTGATCTTAAGTCACTATCACAAGTCATACAGCTGAATTAAGAATGCTTTCATCACGTGATGGTTACTGACCTGAGAACAGCAGAGTGAACAGAAGCAAGTGATCCATCCCTGAAATACATCAGTCAAGGAGTCAGTCATTCAAATTCTCTTTTTTTATCTGTTATAATACAATATTAGCTGAAGAGTGGATGCTACAGCAACAAAGAGAAACAGCTCTCATTTATTTATTTGTTTTTGGTAAGGTTTTTACAACAGTGATTTTGTATATACAAAAATAGTATAAACAAATAGGCAAATATTACATCCAAGGATTCCTACCGTTGTCATCTGCAACCTTGTCTTTTATGATCCTCAGAATCTCCTTGCTGGTTGTGTGTTGCAGTGCTTTCTCGTCTCACCTATCTAGCTGTTCACAAAGACAAAAGGCTAAACTTGCTTTGCGAATTATATTCCTGATGCAATGCAAATTGGCCTTCTTTGTTTTCCTGGTATCCAGCATGTGGGCACCATTCATGTCCCATTCACCTCAAACCAGTCAAACCTGATGCAGAGCAAAGAGCGTGTGTGTGTGTGTGTGTGTGTGTGTGTGTGTGTGTGTGTGTGTGTGTGTGTGTGTGTGTGTGTGTGTGTGTGTGTGATTGTGTGAGTGTGTGAATGTGAGTGTGAGTGTGTGTGTGTGTGTGTGTGTGGGTGGGTGTGAGTGTGCATGTGAGAGTGTGTGAGTGTGAGTGTGTGAGTGTGAGTCTGTGAGTGTGTGTGTGTATGTGTGTGTGTGTGTGTGTGTGTGTGTGTGTGTGAGTGTGAGTGTGAGTGTGTGTGTGTGTGTGTGCCTAAGTGACAGGTCTGGTGCTCCCTGATGCTGTTTTAACAAACATGTTCCTGGATGGAATGTCAGGGCTCTGGTGGAGACCATGGCGGACGAAGTACACTAACTACGTACTTAAGTGAAAGTATAGATGCCTGGTGTAAATATTACTCAAGTAAAAGTGGAAGTATGCACTTTGATTTCTACTTAAGTAGAAGTATAAAAGTATTTTGCCTTCATATATACTTAAGTATTAAAAGTAAAAGTACCTTGATGAATCATGGTTCTAATGGCCTTTAAATCATTTTCACATCAAAGCTCCGGCTCAATCAACTGATATAAGGTGAAAATACTAATGCCACTCTTTAAATAGTGTCTTACATTTGTCTATTAAAAAGAGTACAAGCACAAAACATTGAAAGCTATCTATTGCCATTAGGTAAGACCAAGTGGTTATAAAATAACAGCACTAGAGAACAATTATTTCATTTTACATTTATTTGTAACTTAGTTGCACATTTAATTGTGGCGCTATTAGGATCAACCCAGTGGGCAGTAACTCCAAGAAAACCCCTTCGCCTTGCGCTCCAACAATCTGTTGTCGTAGCAATGAAATCGACTGTGGACATAGCTTCTTTGATGTTCCTCTTCATCTCAATTGCATCTCATCTATCTTGCGTCACAAGGTGGTCCTTGACATCAGAGAGGCATTGGGCTGAAGATCTTGGCAAGAGATCTTGACATGATGGCTGCTCCACCACACTAAAGAGCTGGAGACTCTGGATTACAAAATTAAAAACGGCAATGATCAACATTTCTTTGAGAAACTATCTTTGTTTCACCTAACTTTAACTGCCTGAAGTTGAAGGAGCGTCTTGGTTCTTTGCCTTTTTCTTTTGCGTGGGCTGTCAAAACGTCATACCTATCCACGTGACTTGCATGCTTTCTATGAAAAAAAAATCCAACCATTAACAACATGTCCACATAGGCTAGGCTACTAATACTCTCATTAATAAATAAAATACACATTTGGCATGTCCTAGATCTAGGCTACACAGTATGTTGATATATTATTTTTTAATCAAGCTGGTCTTTAGAAGGTGAACTTAGGTGATTTATTCAGTAGCGAATTCCAACAGCCAACTCCTTAGGTGCCATACCATGCATTTATTTAACAAGTCAAAATGCATTCAACTTCACTTGTGTGGACATCAGTAGTATAGCCTCTGGCTAAAACACTAGGATAGCTTGCTTAGCTAAGTGGGTGCGCAAACATCCCGGCTAGAATCACAAACACTCAAAAGTGTGCCCCCATACCAATTTCAATACTTACCATTTCAGTATGCACGTACATATTCTACGAGCTGCAGTGAAACGGTACTAAATAGCAATCCATTTATTGTATTGAATCGGATATTCCATCTCCTTTGAGGCAGTGTGATACAAGCTATGCTAGCGGTATAGCTGCTAGTTAACTAATTTAGCCGAACACACAATGCAGACAATGTCGGTTAAATTAAAAATAATTCGGTTGCTAGTCATTAAACCTACTACCAGAATAAAAAATCACTTACCTCAACGTGTTTCTTTAAATTGGAGGGGCGAATTCTTGAAAGAGTATATTGTATTGTGCTTAGGCAGGCAGAGAAGACACTTAAAATAAAATTAGTCTTTCTTCCAATTCAAAAAGTTCGCCCAAATAAGGCCAAGGGTGTTCAGGCAAGTAAGTGTCAGCCGTTTCTTCCATCATTTCCATCATTTATGTAGCGTTAAGTAAGCATGAGCATAAAACATCCTCAAAATGCTGCAGCAGCGTTGTAACGAATTCAACGTAGCTCGCGCTCAACGAACGAACGAAACTGACGAAACCGAAAGGACTTCAGAGAAAATCGCGCACTGAGCCCTGGTTGGTGTGATTGTGCACTCGCTTTGACCTCTCATTATTTGATTCGCTTTGGTAAAAAGGAACGAGAGGTTTTACTAAATGTAACGGAGTAAAAAGTACGAATTTTCACTTTGAAAGTGTAAAGTCTCACCAAATAGAAATACTTGAGTAAAGTACAGATACATCTATATGTTACTTAAGTACAGGAACGAATTACATCTACTTCGTTACTGTCCACCACTGCTTCAGTCTGAGGTGTGTGTGTGTGTGTGTGTGTGTGTGTTTCTGGTGACAGCTTCAGTCTGAGGTGTGTGTGTGTGTGTTTCTGGTGACAGCTTCAGTCTGAGGTGTGTGTGTGTGTTTCTGGTGACAGCTTCAGTCTGAGGTGTTTTTGTGTGTGTGTGTGTGTGTGTGTGTGTGCGTGTTTCTGGTGACAGCTTCAGTCTGAGGTGTGTGTGTGTGTGTGTGTTTCTGGTGACAGCTTCAGTCTGAGGTGTTTGTGTGTGTGTGTGTGTGTGTGTTTCTGGTGACAGCTTCCAGGGCTCTCAAGTTTTGAAGACAGGCAAGAGTGACATACCCCCCCGACCACGCCCCCGGCCCGCCCCGCCCCTGCCGTATGCCCACAGACCAGCCACGCCCCCTCCCCCCATATTATTATTACTGTTTTGTTGTTGTTAATAATAATTGCTCAGACTTGCAGAAAATATTTGACACATGGCACTGACAATTCAACCAATTACAAAGTATTTATTCAATTTGAGAGAAAGAGAGAGAGAGAGAGAAAATATATTATGACCTTTTATAAATATAGTTGCCTTTTTGGACTTTGGTGTTGGTTCCCACTATATATGCCATAGTCATAGAATTGGATGTATTAATTCGGAAAAATTGTATTCATGAACATTGTAGTGAACCTTATGCATTTAAATGTACCTTGACCTCTTGCACACTCATCTCTGCAGTCACTGGCAAGTAAATGTTTTTGACTGTGCTGGTTGACTTCAGTGCCTGCAGTTTGGCCTGATGCCCCTTACTGACTATGTGCCTCGTCACATCCCGCACACCTGGATGGGCACAGGAGTTCTCTTGGCGGCAGATAGAGCACCAGTAATATGAGCTGGTGCTTCCTACAGTAATAAATGGCCATTTAGAGGTCCATTCACTATTAAAAGAGGTCTTGTAGGTGGCGGCTCCATGGGACTTTTCTCCCTTTTGTTCTAGCCATCTCCTCCACTGTTTCTTCCACCATCTCTTCCACTTCCACCTGCACCGTCTCCTCCTCCTCCACCTGCACCGTCTCCTCCTCTAATGTGTTTACGACCTTCTCTGGGCCTAATCTGGCCTTTTTAGGGGGCTTTCCTCTTTGGGCGAAGGGGACAGGATGGGACAGGATGATTATTTGTTTTTTACCTGACATCTTTGAAAGACAGATGCAATGATTAATGCATCCATGGCCAGGATATTTATAACATGCTAGTATGCCTAATGAGCTCGCGATTCACAACTTCACCAGGCGTGAAGAAGCCTCGGAATCGGAATAGAATGTTCAAGCAAACACAAATACATGCCCATAACATCATTGAATATTACGGGCTGCCTAATATTCGTTCGAATTATAGGCTATATATTTTTTAATAGGCCTACTCGAATTTATTATAGCCTATTAACGACGTTCTGAGTCAAAGCTATAGTGAAAAGGCAGGCTGTAGCCTAAAAACTTTGTTGGCTACAAACACTCATTAAAAACTGATACTAATTATCTGGGAAATATTCTCTAACTGCAGTAAAGTTGTCATTGCTTGTGTCAAACAATTGTGAATTTGTTGTAACATTAAAACAGGAGACGACTTACTCTTTGTAGAAGACTGATGCTCGGAGCTCCAGTGGTTTCCTCAGGTGAACGAAACTTTCGGAAGATCTATCACGCGCAATTACAGTATGCTTTATTTTCATTGGTTGCTGGATTAAATCTTACCCAGATACAACAGATACATAAGATACGTTTTTTTCTGATTGGCTATTGTTTAGCCCATTTTTTTTTTGATTGGCTGATAAGTGCCACCTCACGGTAGAACTCCAGGGGATTCGGGGAGACGTGCTTGATTCCTCCATGGTGAGGGCAGCGCGGACAGGTCATGTTTGCGCGCTGCGGCACTTTAAATAGCCTAGACTAGAGTTTTTTTTCAGCGTGAGAAATACGATGTGTGGCGGGAGTGCGTGACTAAAGACCGAAATGAGTGACTGTCACGCTCAATGCGTGACACTTGAGAGCCCTGCAGCTTCAGTCTGAGGTGTGTGTGTGTGTGTGTATGTGTGTGTGCGTGCATGTGTGTGATTCTGGTGACAGCTTCAGTCTGACTGTATAGAGCCCAGATGCATCCGCTTTATGGAACACATCAATCTTCATTTCCATGGCAACGGTCCAGAACACCATCAGATGCCGGAGCGCACCAGCCTGGCAGAGTGGCATGTAGAGGATGAATGGGCACGAGCACCAGGCGGCGCCTCTAACACGTGCCAGTCTCTGCCAGTCTGCCCTGGCGTGGCACATGCCTCACCTACTGCCACGTGTGTGTGTGTGTAACATAAACACACGCACACACACACACACAACACACACACACACAACATAAACACAGGCACACACCCACGTATACCCACATAACATAAACACACGCGCACACACACACATAACATAAACACACGCACATACCCACGTATACCCACACAACATAAACACAGGCACACACCCACACCATGGACGGATTAAGAAACCACGGGCCCCTGGGCCTGGACATGTTAAAGGCCCCCCCCCCCCTTCGCGAAAAAAAATTATTGTGCGCTCGCAAAACATGCACGCACACACAAACACCATTAGGTGTATATATATATTTTACCAACAATGTGGATTGGATTTAACGGTCGAATAAGATACTTTGGCTATTGTATTGGGAAAGTAAACAGGTCAAAGTTTACTCCGTAACATCCACTTTCGGTGCACTGCCCTGCTATTGTTTCTGACATTACATGTGACAGGGCAACAGCCGAGTGATTATTTTCCAAATTGAAACTGATTAAGACCTACCTGAGCAGCATGGGGCAGGAGAGGCTGAATGGGCTGGCTATCCTCTGTCCATTGAAAGAGCAAATCATGCATTACCACTTTTATGTTTGAAAGGCGTCGTTCGGCAAGTGTACCGTACTGTGCTCAGTCAGCTTGTAGGTCTTGACGTTCAGATTCGGCGCCAAAACGAGCTATATCGTACCGTCTCGTCACATGATCAAATATAGACTTGACATTGGCGAACAAGATACATATTACCCAGCAATCAACATTGCATATCTGTATATGACAAAAATAACTAATTAAATAAGAGATTATTAATTTAATTGAATCGGCTTTTTAATAGTTTCTATAGTGTATGCACGATAAGCATATAATTGTGTTATAGATTGCTACTGACGATTCCCCCTAATAATTATAAAAACCATGACAGAGACAAGTTTGCCATTTTGAGGGAATATATAGCATAAGGGATCTTTGTTAATTCAAAAGATAAATTATCCTTGATCACTGTCGCATTAAACTAGCGACTCTTTGACCTCCAAATGTTCGGAAAAATTTAGAAAGCAGGGTCTGCTTTGCCTACGAACCTTCCACGCTGGCTGCATTGTCTATAGTTACGCCCCTGGCGCACATGCACTTTTTCTAACACAGGACAGGTACACTCAATTAAAGCCATTAGCAAATTAACAAAATACATCTTTTTCAACCACAAATAAGAGATACATAACAGCGACTTCACACAGAGGCTCTGGCTTAGGGGCCCCCTGAGCTCATGGGCCCCTGGGCCTGGGCCCGGTAGGCCCGTTCGTTAATTCATCCCTGACCCACACACAACATAAACACACGCACACACCCACGTACTGTATACCCACATAACATAAACAAACGCACACACACACATAACATAAAACACACACACACACTGATGGAGATAATTTCCAAACACTGTTAATGACTTAACACTGATACAAGTGCCTTGTATTATTAATTACCTTATATGAATCATGTGCTTATGAAAGCAGGAACATGGCTTTTCTATGTTTCTGTGTGTGTGTGTAACTTAGATTATTAGGTGCCACTTAGTCTGCATATGTACAAGAGCGTGTTTAGACCAGAAGTGATAAGAAGGGTCGAACTGTGCTTTTTCCGACCTTGTGCAAAACTTCCATCCTTGCCTCGGACGTCGGAAATCCACCACGTGGTTATCTCTGCTGAACGCTCAACTTCTGTCTATATAAACCTTGTGTGATGTGTTTATCATGGCTTCTGGTGGTGACCCACACACCAATTACAGCCTGGCACCAATCACAGCCCCCAGTCATTCTCCAGCACACCCCAATTACTTCCATCTCACACACACACACACACACACACACACACACACACTATAAAGACCTCACCACACAGACGGATTGCACCCATGACACACACACACACACTATAAAGACCTCACCACACAGACGGATTGCACCCATGACACACACACACACACCCCCCTCACACACGGACCCCTCACACACACACACTATAAAGACCTTACCACACAGACGGACTGCACCCATGACACACACACACACACACACACACACACACACACACACACAAACCCCTCACACACACACTGTAAAGACCTTACCACACAGACGGACTGCACCCATGACACACACACAGACCCCTCACACACACACACACGGACCCCTCACACACACGGACCCCTCACACACACACACACACACACACAGACCCCTCACACACACACACACACACAGACCCCTCACACACACACACACACGGACCCCTCACACACCAGATGTACCTGCAGGGGGTGTGACGTCAGGGTTGGGTGTGTTTTGTGTCGTAAGGAAAATGTGGGTGAAAAAAGGGGTGAGTGTGTGTGCAGTTAGAAGTGCGTGTGTATGTGTGTGTGTGCAGTTAGAAGTGTGTGTGTGTGTGTGTGTGCAGTTAGAAGTGTGTGTGTGTGTGTGTGTAGTTAGAAGTGTGTGTGTATGTGTGTGTGTGTGTGTGTGTGTGTGCGCAGTTAGAAGTGTGTGTGTGTGTGTGTGTGTGTGCGTGTGTGCAGTTAGAAGTGTGTGTGTGGCATCAGAGACGTTAGAGGCGTGTGATAAAACACTCTGGTTTATTGTGTAAAAGCTCAGGTCATCTTCACATAGAAAACTGCAGCTGACAATGAGGCTTACATGGCACAGAACCAGAATCAGGTCTGGAGTGGACTGTCCTCTCAAAGTTCAAAGTTCAAAGTTCACACCATCCAGACCCTGGAACCAGTGACCAATACACAAGTGTTTACGCAACTATTTCTTAACAAAAACAGATAATTCTAAAATAAACAATAACATATCACAGAAGCACCACTCTTTCAGTCTTCTTGTCTGTTTCACATTTGTGGCAGTCTGCCTAGTAACAGAGGAAACGCTCGCTGCTCATTGGCTGCTGCTGTGGGAAGTCTGCCTAGTAACAGAGGAAACGCTCGCTGCTCATTAGCTGCTGTGGGGCAGTCTGCCTGGTGAACAGAGGAAAAACGCTGGCTGCTCATTGGCTGCTGTGGGGCAGCCTGCCTGGTGTACAGAGGAAACGCTGGCTGCTCATTGGCTACACCGTGGTCTCGTGTTTCCAGAGTCCAGTTCTGATGGTGCTGGAGGCGGAGCGGTCGGGGGCCCCAGTGAGATGACGGGCCCCTGTAGGACCAGGAGCCCAGTGTCCTTCTGCTGCAGGAGGCCCCCGGTGGCGCTGGCCAGGTTCAGCCCGTAGCTCTGGGCTTTGGGTCGGGCCTCCAGCTCCAGAGGGAGAGGAAGAGGAAGAGGAAGAGGAGGAGGGGGTGTGTGCCTCACGCAGTCTTTAGGGGGGTGTGTCCCTCGCCCGTACCGTTACTCAGTGACGCAGAACCCACTCCGTTCCCCACCACACCAGCACCCAGTCCACTCCCCAGTGCAGAACCCGGGCCGACACCAACTTCACTGCCAAAGTTAGAATCTAGAACTTCTCCGCCCCACATTAGCAACGACCTCGCTGCCGAGGTTAGAACCCAGACCCAGACCACTGCCCAGTGTAGAACCCAGAGTGACCACGCTGCCGAGGTTAGGACCCAGAGCGACACCACTGCCCACGTGAGAACCCAGAGAACCCAGACCCACACCACTGCCGAGGTTGGCACCCAGACCGACCCCACTGCCCAGTCCTGCCGACAGGCTGCTGGAGTGTGTGTGTGTGAGGTTGCTGGTGAGTGTGTTGGCCGTGGTGGCAGGCAGCGGGAGGCTGTGTGAGTTGGGCTGCTTGCCGTGGGCTGGGCGTGGGCGTGGCGCGGTCGGCGGGGCAGGCTGGTGCTGGCGTCGCTGCTGTCCTGCTGGCCCATGTGGCGCTCGCGGTAGGCCATGTAGGCGGCGCGCCGGCTGGCCCGCGTTGTCTGGTGGCCTCCTCCCCGCGCTGCCTCTGGGGGGCGCTCTGCACGCTGCCCCCCTCCACGCTGGTCGGCACGTCGTAGGCGTACTCCCGCAGCACCGTCAGCCGGCTGGCCCGCTGCGCACGCGCTCGTTCTTATGGTGCCGCGACACGGCGCCCGCGTGCCCATTAGACACGCCCACCACCGCCCCCGGCACCGCCCCGCCTGGGAGACCTGCGCGGCGACGTTGCTTGGGGCGACGGAGCGGAACTGGAGCTCCAGGGGCAGCACGTGCATCTTGATGTCGTTGTCCAGCGAGTGTTCCGTCAGGCTGTTGTCCAATAGGGCGCCGGCGTTGGGCGTGGCGGTGGTGGTGGGCGGGGCGTGGAGAGGCGCTGCCCTACACTGGGCCGCCTCCACCTGCAGATTGGTCAGCTTGGCTGACGGGCGCAGACTCGGAGCGCTCTGATTGGCTGACGGGCGCAGACTCGGAGCGCTCCTATTGGTGCAGCAGGACCTCCCGCTGGCTGTGGGCCGGGGCCACATCTTCCCCCCCTCCACGTTGTCCTCTAGGATTGCCTGGCCGTTGCCGCGGGGACGGGTGGCCCCCCGGCGGCAGCGTGAGCGTGTGCGATGGGGGGGGGTCGCACGGTCCGCTCGCGGGCAGGGCAGGAGCGGGCCCCCAGGGGTCGGCAGGTTCGCCGGCGTGTTGGCGCCGTGGGTGCGAGAGACAGGAATGGCGGCGGAGGGCCGTCAGGCCACCCCCCCCAACAAGGCACGCGAAGGCCAGCCCCACGGGGGAGGGTCCTGGGAGCACGGGCCACGCCCCCGCAGGCCCCACAGCGCGATGGTAGAGCCCCAGGGTGACGCCCACCCCAGCAGCTGCGCCCAGAAGCTGTGCTCGTTCTCCAGGACGGCGGGGGGGGGCGAGGCGGGGGGGTCGGAGGTCGTCTTCCATGGCAGCCAGGTGCTGCTTGCTCCTCAGTGCTGGGTTTCCTTGAGCTCGTAGCGGCGCTCGGGTGGCGGAGGAGCTGCAGCACGATCAACAGGAAGTACACGCAGTCCACGAAGACGATGAACGCCAGCGGGCCGAAGAACGCTCCTAGACTGGGCTCCCACGCCATCCAGCAGCTACACACACACACGAACAAAAACATGAGAGCATATCACATACACACACACAAACACATGACAGTGCAGCACACACACACACACACACACACACACACGAGAGTGCAGCACACACACACACACAATCACACGAGAGCATATCACATACACACACATGAGAGCATATCACAAACACACACACACATAAACAGCAACACACACTCTCTAAAGTGTAAAAGTCGAATTATACTTCTGCGTCGGTGTCCGCCCTCTTTACGGATGGGCGGGGAAACGGATTCGGACGTATTGTTTTTGATTTATACTTCTCCGACGGCTGTGGGTGTTGAAAACAATTCACCGCCAGAACAGTAGGTGGAGCAACGTTTTTTTGTCGCAGACGAGCTACTCCTTGACGTTTGTGTGATAGAAGTCGTTGATTGTTTATCTCCCACGTCCCAGCTGTCACTAGCAAGACACGTGATTTAGAGCAAGTGCAACAGGTGTAGTCACATGGGTCTTGGAGACACGCTACATTACAATGGAGTGTGTCTAACGCTATATATTCACTTGAAAAGACAAACTTATCTCCATCATGGTAGGTATTATTTGTGGGAAAAATAGTAGCAATCTATAACAAAATTATATGCTTATCTTATTTAGAAACTATTAAAAAACGATTCAATGAAATTAATACTATCTTGTTTTCTTTGGTATTTTTGTCATATTCAGATTTGCATATTGATTGCTGGGTAATATGTATGCTGTTGTCCAATGTCAAGTCTCTATTTGATCATGTGACGAGATGATATGATAGTTAAGGCGCAACATCTGAAAGTCAACACCGACAAGCTGATTGGGCAGAGGCAAATAAATATCTGTGACAACGCGATTACAGGAGGCAAAATGGTATCATGGAAGAAGTTAAAAAGAAACTGTCATCTGGAGAATTTAAAACAATACAAAACAAGGGGAAATCTACTGTATGGAGATATATCTGCTTAGTAGTCAATGCGGATTCTATGGATTAAACCTCGATTGTTGGACTAATTAGATCGTTTTATAACGAACTTTGTGCACTTAAAGTTTTTTTTAAAAAGAAACTGTCATCTGGAGAGTTTAAAACGACACTTAACGAGGGGAAATTTACTGTATGGAGATATTTCTGTCGGATGGCATCATAGTCAATGTAAGAAGTGTGAAGCTTTCATGAAATATGATTGATGCCATCCTCTTTCTCCACAACAACATGGACTAAACCTCAATGGTTGGACTATGTAGATAGTTTTATAACGAACGTGGCCGTGTACTTAAATTTTTTAAGAAAAAAAATGATCTTCAATGGTAAGACTTGTTTTATTCGTGCCTCTTCTGGTGTAGCATATAACGTGAGTTTTAGTTAGGCATATCAGATGCCTAGCGTCTGTAATGTGTAGGCCATTTCATTCTGTTCTTGCAATGTGAATAATTTATTTTTCAATATGCTTATCTCCCTCTTGTGCGCGCTTGTGCGAGCTTGTGCGCGCTTGTGCGTTTAACGGGGCTTGTTTGTGTGAGCGAGTGCATTTATCTGTGCATTCATCTGTTGATGCTCGAGTTTAATAAAGGCAGGCTATTCTTAAGAAACATATGTAAATGTGTCAGTAGTATGAACAGTTGAGACATTGACTCATTGGGGTTCGGACTAAATATTTTACTTGCTGTCGGGCTCGGGTCGGGCTGGGACACATCAGCGCGATAAGGCATTGAACATTCCATATTTTAAATATCTTAATAAGTAGTGAAGTCATTCTCATTATGTGTGTG
>NW_024879686.1:52500-55000 GCF_900700415.2 Clupea harengus | reverse complement strand
TTGTCTGAGAAGTTGGCCGCCTCCTCGGTGTACACCTGAAGCTGTCGGGCCGTAGACACGGCATTGGTCAGGTTCAACGGCATCTGGGGGAGGAGGGGAGGAGGGGAAGAGAGAGGGGGAAGAGAAGGAGGGGAAGAGAGAGAGGGGGGGTAGAGAGGGGGGAAGAGAGGAGGGGAAGAGAGAGAGGGGAAGAGAGGGAGGGGAAGAGAGGGAGGGGAGAGAGGAGTAGAAGAGAGGAGGGGAGAGAGGAGGGGAGAGAGGGAGGGGAAGAGAGGAGGGGAAAAGAGGGGGGATAGAGAGGGAGGGGAAGAGAGGGGGAGAAGAGAGGAGGGGGAGAGAGGAGGGGGGAGAGAGGGGGAGAAGAGAGGAGGAGAGAGAGAGGGAGGGGAAGAGAGGAGGGGAAGAGAGAGAGGGGGAGAAGAGAGAGAGGGGAAGAGAGGGGGGGAAGAGAGGAGGGGAAAAGAGGGGGGGAAGAGAGATGAAAGGTGAGTTTGAGTCTCACCTGGTTGATGACTATGTAGATGATGGGTGTGACGTGTGTGACGTGTGTGACGTGTGTGTGTGTGTATAGTGTGTGTGTGTGTGTGTGTGTGTCTCACCTGGTTGATGATGTACAGCAGTGGTTCCCAAACTTTGTACAGTCCCGTACCCCTTCAGACATTCAATCTCCAGCTACGTACCCCCCGTTTTTAACCACCGCCGTGAAATTGTGAAATTGCCAGGGATTTCAGGATTCGGATGGAAGTTTGGATCAAACTGAGTTTTATTAGCAATACAACCAGGTAAAGGGAAATGAGAAACAAACAATGAGGTCGAACTAACTCACTCAGGGGTTTAACGGGAATAACTATTTAACTCAAACAAGGCAAAACAGATGAAAACCAAGATACTCAGCGTCAAACGCCGGAAGAACACAAACTAACGATGTTTTAACTAAGGACATAAATAAACTAAACAGTGTGCAGAAGTGTGTGCGTTAAATTTGAAAAGGGGGGCGTGGCAGGAGCGGAGTTCAGCCAGAAATAATCACCACAGGTTAATGTGACAAATGTACTGCTGCCCCTGATCCAAGGACTCGTAAGAGCCACCTGGCTTGCTGTCACCGGCAGGTGCATCCTCGATTGTAGGCCTACTGGTAGAAGCCGATGGTGTCTCTCTGGACGGGGGATTAACCACTTGTCCATGTTCTTGCAGCAATCGGAACGAGCTCCCGCTAGCCCTACACAGGGCATCAGCAAGGAAATTCTGACGAGGGAGCTAACCGCCTATGTTTTGACTAACGGTCACTAACCTACCTGTAGCCATTTTTGGCAGTGTAATTATTTCGCTGAATATCGGTGTGAGTATTTTTGGCTATTCAGACTATTTAAGATTTCATGTTTATTTATAGCTCAGTTTGTAAATGTAATGAGCTTTTTCACTTTGAAAACGCAAATCACATTGTCTCCCCGCGTGACCTCTGAACCACTTCGCGTACCCCAGTTTGGGAACCGATGATGTATAGGATGCAGGTGTGTAGTGTGTGTGTGTGTGTGTGTGTGTGTGTGTGTGTGTGTAGTGTGTAGTGTGTAGTGTGTGTAGTGTGTATATATAGTGTGTGTGTGTATAGTGTGTGTGTGTGTGTGTTGTGCGTGTAGTGTAGTATGTGTGTGTGTGTGTGTGTAGTGTGTGTGTGTATATAGTGTGTGTGTGTGTGTGTGTGTGTGTCTCACCTGGTTGATGATGTACAGGATGCGGGTGACGTCCTTCTCGAAGGGGCAGCGTGAGTAGTCCCCCTCGCCCCACGCCCCGCCCCGGTCACAGCGCCTCCACGCCCGGCTCTCGTCCACGGGGGAGCCCAGGTAGATGCCCGCCCCGCCCCCCTTGGGCCGCCCGCAGGGCAGAGATGCTGTGATGCCCCCCAACGTACGCGCCCACCTAAGGAACACACAGACACACACACACACACACACACGCACATACACATACACACACACACACACACACAGACACACGCACACACACACACACACACACACACACACACACACACAGGAGTCAGACAGAGGGAACAGCTAACATAAACACACCCTTCGGTTCTATTCAGTCACCACTGGAGGACCCCAACATCCCAGAAAGCCCTCTGATCTACAGAGGATGGCATCAGGTACAGGCAAGTCTCTCACACACACTCACACACACACACTACACACACACACACACACACACACAAACATCCTGTACATCATCAACCATGTGAGACACACACACACGTACACGTACACACACACACACACACACTACACACACACTACACACACACACACTTCGTCAGCGTGAGCGTCAGGCCTCATTATCCTGACAACCTGTTGACCTGCTCGTGTCCACTAGGTGGCAGTGCAGAGCTGCCTCTTTCAGTCAGGATGATGGTGAGGGGGAGAGAACACAGAATCCTCAGTTTGAGCAAAGTGTTCCGTGTGTTCCGTGTTGCGTGTTCCGTGTTGCGTGTTCCGCACCTGAA
>NW_024879686.1:35000-40000 GCF_900700415.2 Clupea harengus | reverse complement strand
CAACTGACTGATAAACACACACAAATACATACTCACCCAAAAACACATGTTTCACACAAACACACACACACACACACACACACACACACACACACACATACACACTCAAACAAACACAAAAATACATACTCACCCACAAACACACATTCACATACACATTCACACTCACACACACACACACACACACACACACACACACACAATCACACACACCCATACTTACTTCACTGACTTTCAAACCACAGACTTTTTCCAAGTCCACACTCTACCACGAAAACGTTCCCCCCTCTCTTTGCACACACACACACACACACCAGGGTAGGAAATGTACTTATTTTTTGGGGGGCAATTTTTGCCCCCACTTACTGAAATCCAGGGGCATTTAACAAAAAATTGGGGGCACTTTTAGAAACTTGTGAAATAACATTTAACCTTTGTTCAAAATAATAAACACACTTATTTAGGCTTACAGTACATGATCAATTGTCATCAAATGGCAAAAATAAGACTATTAGAAGGTAGTCTACAAATTCAAAGTGTTTTCTTAGATTTTTGGAACAAAAATCAAACAGAAAACATAACTCAGACAATCATATACAATTTTATTCGTATTTCTTTGTGGTTATTTATTATTATTATTACATTTTTTAAATAACTATTTACAATAGTTTTTTCTAGGGCTGAACGATTTGGGGAAATAATCTAATTGCGATTTTTCCCCAAAATATTGCGATTGCGATTTAATATGCGATTTTTTTGTTTTATCCTAATTTTTTTCCCAACAAATCGTAATGAATGATGACCAACACAATATTAGATACATTTAGTGTAAAATATTATTTCCCACAATTAACATTTTTATTTAACTGCTTATTACAGAATCAAGAACAACAAATCGGTGGCTTTGCCACTGTGCATTTAAGTAATTTTAACAAAGTAATTGTAAGAATAAACACAAGGCATGCACTTTTTAAACACTGGGCAAAATTTACCATCTTAAAAAAAAAAAAAAAAATAATAATAATTATTTTTTTTTTTTAAAGATCACGTTTTTAATCGCGAACGTTGCGGTTAGAAAATCGCGTTCTATCATATCGCGATTAAATCGCAAATGCAATTAATCGTTCAGCCCTAGTTTTTTCTTTCTTTTTTTGTAATAATAACTTAACATAGTAGGCCTACAGTAAGGTGACCAGATTTCTGAGACAAAATCCGGGGACATTTTCAGTTCAGACACGTTAACACCTCCAAAACATGTCATGTTTTTGTCTTTGTAATCGAGAAACGGGGACACTGACTTGGCCCTTATTCATAAAAGCAGTTTATCTTACCCTTGTTCTTGTAAATCGCAAGGGGAATGTCAAACAAAGAGTTTTCTTCTTAAAACTAATCACAAAGTGGCTGAAATGAAGAGTAGTAAAGGTAACAACCTTTTGCCAGATAATAAGAACCAATATCAGTGATAAAAACTTGACGTCATGCACAAGCTTCCTTGCAGTAGGCCTAACCTCTGTGTTTGGCTGATAAGTGACTGGTCTGCACGGATGGGTGACAGGTGTAGGTTTTTCCAGCATAGAAAATGTTGAGGCCATTGAGGCAACCGAATGCATTGTATTCCTATATTCTGTGTGAAAATCAGCTGGAACTATGAACATACAGATCAGGCCCATAGACTCCAGGATCTTTGGAATTGTTTTTAGGTATTACTATACCAAAAGTGATTTAAGAAACAAACAAACAAAAAGATTCAAAATACAATTTCAGTAAAAACTAATAAAATCCAAGCAATGTCAAGGTGAGGGAGGGAGATCTGAATAATCTAAAAAATAACAAGCTCTGTGACACACTACCAGTTGACATATTTGTTGATAAAGAATATGTGAAGTTAATGTGGGGAAAAGACATGTCATTAGTGTCTTTTTAAGAGACCACCACCTACTTTGTTTTTAAGTAATGTAGGCCTACCATTATTCTAGGCTATCTGTAATTGTCTATCTATGTAGCCTAAGCACATGACTCATTTAAAGATTTTAGCACATTGAAACCCACTGCTTAAAATTGAACTGGTGAGACTGTGTTTGCTTCCACAGAACTATCGAAGTTCAAAGTACTTTATTGTCATTGTCACACAAACAACGAGACAGACGTAAGCGGGAAGCGCAACTGGATGTACGGAAAGCGAGTTCAAGGAGACTTTTCTTGCTTTCAAGTGGTTTAATGTATTGACAAGTTGCCAATTACCTCTCAATAGTAACCCAGACTAATGAAACTGAAATGTCATAGTACTGTAGTTAGTATCACTGCTCATGTTAAAAAGTTAACAAATTTAGTTAGCAAGTAGACCTGTGGCTGACACCTGACCGACAGATAGCTGCTGCTTAACACTCACATTGTTGCAAATTGTAGATCATAGGCTACATACATATTATAGGTTAAATAATATATGACATAAGTGATAAACAATGACACTTACAATAAACACCGTTCGCTAATCGCCTATCCCAATGCTATCCTGTCTTGCCAGAGCTAGCTGGCTGAATGAATGAATGGACGCGATCTCTCTCTGAATAAAAAAAAGTAGAAGCTAAGGGCAAAGATTCTACCGCGATGCATATTCCACTAATCAAAATACTACAAAGACGGGCATTCTAGAACATCTTTGAGCTCTGAGCTAGAGCTTGTCCCCTGGCTGCTGGCTGGCTTGCTTGTGCTTGTGCCCGTGGCATGTAGGCTACGCAACTAAACATTTGGTCATTGTTTTCTTTCTTTTTTTTAAATTTGTATCCTGGGTCTGTTGTTGGTCACAGTGAAAACCGGGGACATTTCCGGGGACAGCTCCAGCCGGGGACATGCCACCAAAAACGGGGACTGTCCCCGGAAACCGTGGACGTCTGGTCACCTTAGCCTACAGGGAATACAGATAGGACTAGTTAGCTTGCAAGCAGAGCTAGCTAACTAACATTAAACCGAACTAAATAATTTCTAAAATTATTATTACTAGTTATCATTCACCGTAGGTGATGGTGTGTTGCTTGGCGCCTGGTGACGAAAGGCCATGTATTTCTTGAATTTATCCCTTGATGAAGTCAGCAGATGAATTCGCCTGTGCTGTAATGACTGGCAACTCGTTGTCCACAAGTCTGACATGCCTGAAAAAATATCGGGACTTTTTCTCGTCGTCGTCGTCGTCGTCGTCGTCATCCTCCACCCCAAGCCAATTTAGCTTCCATTTTTCAACGGTCGATGGGTGTGTGAATTTTATCTTTTAGGACCTGAGATGGTGACGGAGACTGTGTTTGCTGATCCTCATTTCTCTTCACACTCGCAGTCACAGGTCTGATTAAGAAGCGCTCCAAATATTTTTTGTTAGAACGTTCGGTTCTTTACGCGCACGCAACAATCAGTCAAGGCGAAAATAAAAAACATTTTATGGCAACTGGACCGGGTCATATAGGCTACGATGTTTTTGACTAGTTCATTAAATTATTATTACAGGAAATTATGGGGGCATTTTTTGCCCCTCTCCTAGTGATTTCAGGGGCAAAATTATATTTCTTAGGGGCAGTTTTGCCCTCGTGTATTTCCGACGCCGACACACACACACCTCTCTCTCTGGCTCTACCCATCTCTGCACAAACAGACACACACACACACCCCTCTCTCTCTGCAAACACACACACACACCCCTCTCGCTCTGCAAACACACACACACACCCCTCTCGCTCTGCAAACACACACACACAACCCTATCTCTCTGCACACACACACATACTCTCTGCACTACCCCTCATGCTTAAAATTCCTCTTTCCCTCTGTTTCTCTCTCTCTCTCTCTCTCTATGTTGCATCTTTAAAAAGCTGGAGCTCAACATCATTATGCACAGATGGGACACATTAATGTTTGGGGAGAGAGAGGGAGAGAGAGAGAGAGATAAAAGGAGAGAGAGAGGGAGGTAGAGAGAGATAGAGGGAGAGAGAGAGAGGGAGGTAGAGAGAGAGATAGAGGGAGAGAGAGAGAGGGATAGAGGGAGGTAGAGAGAGAGATAGAGGGAGAGAGAGGGAGGGAGGTAAAGAGAGAGAGAGAAAGGAACAAAAAGGAGAGGAGTGTGTATGGAGGAGTGAGGAGTGTGTGTGCGTGTGTGTGTGTGCGCAGAGAGAGAGGGGTGTGTGTGTGTGTGTGTGTGTGTGTGTGTGTGTGTGTGTGTGTGTGTGTGTGTGTGTTGAACAGACAGTCTTTTGTCAAGAGTCCATGTGCCTACTTCTTTACTGCACACGCGCACACACACACACACACACACACACACACACACACTCCTCTCTCCCACAAATACACACACACTCCTCTCTCCCACAAATACACACACACTCCTCTCTCCCACAAATACACACACACTCCTCTCTCCAACAAATACACACACACTCCTCTCTCCCACAAATACACACACACTCCTCTCTCCCACAAATACACACACAAAGAGAGGCTCATCTCTCTCTCTCCCTCTCTCTCAAGTGATGGAGTCCTGCCAACTTCGCTGCAGTATCCATATGGAAAGGTGAAGTACACACACACACACACACACACACACACACATCCTCTACCCCTGGCTGCAAACCCATAGGAAAAACAAACGCTGCAGCAGACATCAATCTGTCTAAACCCCCCCCCCCCCCCTCCCCTCAAAATGCGTCCTCTCTCTCTCTCTCTCTCTCTCTCTCTCTCTCTCTCTCTCTCTCTCTCTCTCTCTCTCTCTCTCTCTCTCTCTCTCTCTCTCTCTCTCTCTCTCTCTCTCTCTCTCTCTCTCTCTCTCTCTCTCTCTCCCTCTCTCCCTCTCCGGGGGTGTGTGTGTGAGTGTGTGTGTGTGAGTGTGTGTGTGTGTGTGAGTGTGTGTGGTGTGTGGTGTGTGTGGTGTGTGTGTCTGTGAGAATTTTGATGTTTTTCTGTGACAGAGTATAAGTCTTACAGCTAGGAAAGACAAATCTTGAGGTTGTGTGTGTGTGTGT
>NW_024879686.1:27500-30000 GCF_900700415.2 Clupea harengus | reverse complement strand
GTGTGTGTGTGTGGGCGATATACTGGTATGATAGTCACAACCGGTATTGTGCTGCGCTGATGGAGATCATTTCCTGTTAATGATTTAAGGATATATGAATCAAGTGCCTTGTATTAATATATTCCTTATATGAATCATGTACTTATGTAAGCAGAAACATGGCTTTTCTGTGTTTCTGTGTGTGTGTGTGTGTGTGTGTGTAACTTAGATTATTAGGTGCCACTTAGTCTGCATATGTACAAGAGCATGTTTAGACCAGAGGTGATAAGAAGGGTCGAACTGTGCTTCTTCCGACCTTGTGCAAAACTTCCATCCTTGCCTCGGACGTCAGAAATCCACCACGTGTTTTTCTCTGCTGAACGCTCAACTTCTGTCTATATAAACCTTGTGCGATGTGTTATCATTGCTTTCGCTTCAGCCTTGTGCTGGGAATAAGTCCGATTGCAATTGTTGTTGTTGTTTGTCTAATAAATATACTTTATATGCAGCTCTGGAGTCCTGAGGTAACTAGGGTGAATTTTCACCCATCATGCGCCATGACATGGATTTTGCAATACCGTGGATACCGTGATATGTTCACAAATTCTTATTTGCATTCATATTGTTTTGTTCAAAAATTTCAATTGAGTGATAGTAGTTAGTAGCTACATCTATTTTTTTTATTTTAATCTAACCTCTCTAGGTTCTTACGAAAAAAAGAATGTATGTTGACATGTAGACCTATATTTTTTGACCACTCCGAGACAAGGCCGAGACCATGTTGAGACCACTCTGAACTCTGGCGTGTGTGTGTGTGTGTGTGTGTGTGTGTGTGGTGTGTTGTGTGTGTGTGTGTGTCTCTCTGGCCTAGTTGTGTAACCACAGAACCACACTAACAGGAAACACATCACTGGTTGCAGTCGCACTCAGAGCCAGAGGAAGGTCAAATAACACTACTGTGTGTGTGTGTAGGGATCGTATACACACAGTCAGGAGAGTGTGTGTGAGTTGTGTGTGGTGTGTGTGTGTGTGTGTAGGGATAGTATACACACAGTCAGGAGAGTGTGTGAGTGGTGTGTGTGTGTGTGTGTGTGTAGGGATAGTATACACACAGTCAGGAGAGAGTGTGTGTGTGTGTGTGTGTGTGTGTGTGTGTGTAGGGATAGTATACACACAGTCAGGAGAGAGTGTGTGTGTGTGTGTGTGTGTGTGTGTGTGTGTGTGTGAGTGTGTGTGTGTGTGTGTGTGTGAGTGTGTGTGTGAGTGTGTGTGTGTGTAGGGATAGTATACACACAGTCAGGAGAGAGTGTGTGTGTGTGTGTGTGTAAGAGTGTCTGTGTGTGTGAGAGTGTGTGTGTTGTGTGTGTGTGTGTGTGTGGGGATAGTATACACACAGTCAGGAGAGAGTGTGTGTGTGTGTGTGTGTAAGAGTGTCTGTGTGTGTGTGAGAGTGTGTGTGTGTGTGTGTTGTGTGTGTGTGTGTGGATAGTATACACACAGTCAGGAGAGAGTGTGTGTGTGTGAGAGTGTGTGTGTGTGTGTGTGTGTTTAAAGGGAGCATTTCCAGTCTGAATGTTGCTGCAGGTTTGTGCGTGAAGGGAGGGGGAGTTAGAAGTCCTGTCGTAAATACCGACGGGCCTGTGGTCTCGCACACCACACCACACACACACACACACACACACACACACACACACACACACACACACACCGGCCAAATTGTTGTTATTATGTTGGAGGGTGGCTGTGTTACCACCGCTATTTTTCCACACTACACACACACAAATACACACACGTAAACACATGGGCTATGTGTGCAGATGTTGACTCCAGATGTTGAGGTGTGTATCATCTTGCAGAACCTGGTTTGCAAAGCAGGGTGTGTTAGTCAGAAGGCTATTCGCTAGGCGAATCCTAGGGAGCACACACACACACACACACACACAGACACAGACACAGACCACACTCTGACTCTCGTCACACACATTTATGCAGGCGAACCTAGGAGAGCAACATGTTTTTTATACAGCAAGTATTGCAGCCCCCCCCCCCCACACACACACACCACACACACACACACACACACACACACACACACACACACACAGCTCGTGTCCGCAGCCATCCTAAGTCCTCATCAGTAAATGTGTGTCCCCCACACACACACACACACACACACACACACACACACACACACACACTAGTCACGTACACACACACACTAGTCACGTACACACACACAGCTTGTGTCCGCAGTCATCTTAAGTCCTCATCAGTAAATGTGTTCCCCCACACACACACACACACACACACACAGCTCGTCTCCACAGCCATCATCAGTAAATGTGTTCCCCCACACACACACACACACTAGTCACGTACACACACACAGCTCGTGTCCGCAGCCATCTTAAGTCCTCATCAGTAAATGTGACCCCCCCCCCCACAACACACATCACACCTCAGTAAATGTGTTCCCCCCACACACACACACACACACACAGTAAATGTGTTCCCACTCTTG
>NW_024879686.1:15000-20000 GCF_900700415.2 Clupea harengus | reverse complement strand
CCGAAAGGCACCAAAAGTGCTCTGTTGTTAGCTAGTCTTTTCGGCGTCGTTCTCAAGCCCTCGGTCCATTGAGAAGTCTCCCCCCCCTCCTCTCTCTCTCACGCCGCCCCTCCTCCTGCCCCTGGGCTCCGTGTCTCGTTCCCTCCCCTGACGTCACGAAGAGTAGGCTAAAACCTCGAGACAAGGCCGGCCGATCTCTGCTGTCTTTGAAGTTCCTCCGCCGAGGCCCCGCGCCGACTTCAAGGGGAAAACAAAGGCCCGGTAATGACGGTGAACTTTCATATTCGACTTGGTTCATGGATGACACACACACACACACACACACACACACACACACACACACACACACACACTTGGTTCATGGATGATGACACAACAGCAAAACTGCAACAGTTAGTTCCAAGACCAGGGAACTTTAGACAGTCCCAGCTGGAGCTCAGAGACCACTCTAGTATGGGTCCAGTACCACTCCAGAACCACTCCAGTACCCCTCCAGTCCAGTACCACTCTAGTATGGGTCCAGTACCACTCCAGAACCACTCCAGTACCACTCCAGTACCACTCCAGAACCACTCCAGTACCCCTCCAGAACCACTCCAGTACCACTCCAGAACCACTCCAGTACCACTCCAGAACCACTCCAGAACCACTCTAGTATGGGTCCAGTATGGGTCTAGTATGGGTCCAGAACCACTCCAGTATGGGTCCAGTATGGGTCCAGTATAGGTCCAGTACAACAGCACAATAACTAAATTCACCTGTACCTTTTACAGCGCACGTACACATCTTCTAACACAGCGCAGGTACACTCAATTAAAGCCAACAGCAAATTAACAAAAATACAATAATCTTTCAACCACAAATAAGAGACACATTACAGCGACTTCACGCAGAGGCTCTGGCTTAGGGGCCCCCAGAGGTCATGGGTCCTGTAGGCCCTCGGAGGTCATTGGCCCCTGGGCATGGTCCGGTAGGCCCTCAGAGGTCATGGGTCCTGTAGGCCCTCAGAGGGTATGGGCCCCTGGGCATGGGTCCGGTAGGCCCTCGGAGGTCATGCGCCCCTGGGCATGGGTCCTGTAGGCCCATTTGGTAATCCATGCCTGTGTATATATTTATCCACAAGGGTTCATGACATTCACTGTGTCTGTAGCCTGTCTGTGTGATGTAACACAGCATGTAACACAGCCAGGTTCATCACACACACACACACACACACACACACACACACACACACACACACACACACACACACACACACACACACACACACACACCACACACAGCCAGGTTCATCCTGTAACACAGCCAGGGCAGGTTCATCCTGTAACAGACACACACACACACACACACACAGCCAGGTTCATCCTGTAACACAGCCAGGCCAGGTTCATCCTGTAACACAGCCAGGTTCATCCTGTAACACACACACACACACACACACACACACACAGCCAGGGCAGGTTCATCCTGTAACACACACACACACACACGTTGTAACAGACTTGTGATGGGTGTGTGTGTGTGTGTGTGTTGATGTTGTAACAGACTTGTAATGGTTGTGTGTGTGTGTTGATGTAACAGACTTGTGATGGGTGTGTTTGTGTGTGCAGCTGTGCAACTCAAATCGTTTTTTAGTTTTATGCCCATCAACCAAGTTTAAACATCTATCAAAACTATTAACTAACCCTAACCCTATCAAAAGTATTAACTAACTCTAACCCTATCAAAAGGATTAACTAACTCTAACCCTATCAAAAGGATTAACTAAACCTATCCCTAACTCTAACCCTATCAAAAGTATTAACTAACTCTAACCCTATCAAAAGGATTAACTAACTCTAACCCTATCAAAAGGATTAACTAAACCTATCCCTAACTCTAACCCTATCAAAAGTATTAACTAACTCTAACCCTATCAAAAGGATTAACTAACTCTAACCCTATCAAAAGGATTAACTAACCTTAACCCTATCAAAAGTATTAACTAACTCCAACCCTATCAAAAGGATTAACTAACTCTATCCCTAACTCTAACCCTATCAAAAGTATTGACTAACTCTAACAGCGATTGTCCATTTGGTAGTGTGTGGGTTATTTCATAGGGTCTAGTGATCTTGCTTTGGCCCGGGGGGTGGGTGAAAGGTCAGGCGTCAGGGGTCTCCACTCCACTCCACTCCTCTCCTCCTCTCCTCTCTCTCTCTCTCTCTCCTCTCCTCTCCTCCCCTCCCCTCTCCTCCCTCTCCTCTCCTCTCCTCTCCTCTCCCTCCTCCTCTCCTCTCTCCTCTCCTCTCCTCTCTTCTCTTCTCCTCTCCTCTCCTCTCCTCCCCTCCCCCTCCCTCTCCTCTCCTCTCCTCTCCTCTCCTCTCCTCTCCCTCCTCCTCTCCTCTCCTCTCCTCTCCTCTTCTCTTCTCTTCTCTTCTCCCCTCCCCTCCTCTCCTCTCCTCAGACCTCCTCTCCTCTCCTCTCCTCTCCTCTCCATCATCCGTGTTTTGATCAGGACAGTTGAGCGGCACGTGTTTAGATTGTGTGTGTGTCTGTGTGTGTGTGTGTGTGTTTAGAATGTGAGGGACTTTAGGGCCGTGACACCACACAACAGTAGTTACAGGACACCTCATGGCCTGGGGCCACACACACACACACACACACACACACACACACACACTTCCTGAGTCCTCGCAGACTACCTAAAAGGGATAGTGAGAAACTCACACACGCACACACAGAAAACAGTGTATGTGTGCGTGTGTGTATTTGTTATGTAGGCTATGTGTAAATATGGACATTTGACAGCAGATGTGTTGTCATGTCTTATGTTGTTCTTCTACAGGTAAAACTTTGATTTCTAGATGAGACCGGAATTGTGTTGCGCTAAAATAATTTTTAATGCTTTTAATTTCACATCAAAATATGGAGAGAGAGACATGAGAGTATTCTACTTGCACCACCAACCGTGACCACTGAGAACTGTACGTCATGACGTTTAGTGTGAAAGCGGGGTTAAATACACGTGTGTTGCCACTGAGCCTGGCGGTTCCTTGGAAACGTTATTGGGTGAGCCAAGAGCAGGAAGTATTACTCAGTCCCCCCAGGATTTTGCGGACCTTTTTTGTGATAGTTGCGGCCTAAAATTACTGATTTCGCGGGGGCTTTTCCAACAAGTTGCGGTGAAAGTTGCAGTGTTTTTTAGGTGTTTGTTGCGATGAAATTGCGGGAGCAAGTGAAAGTTGCGATAAAAGTTGCGAATTTCCCTCTTTGTAATTATAATTGAGTTATTTGTTGAAAAATAAAGAATTAAAAAGAAACATTCTTTAAAAAAAAAAAACATTGAGAAATGGTCCTCTAAATAACCTTACCAACATGCCAAACTAAAGATTACCAGGACTACAAAATGTAGCATAACAGGCTGTTCTGCCCTCTGCTTATTTAGGTCAGAAAAATGTATATTGCTTGAATTGTTGTTATGGAAACGAACACAGTATAGTATAGGACTTTTACTTTGACATCATTCATTTGTTCGTCTCGTGGGAATGGCAACAGCTGTTAGACAGTTATCTAGAAACATAGCTAGTTATGCTATGTTATGCTAACACGTAGGGGGAACAGTGCATAGGATTTACTTATCCACAACGAAGTGCACCTGTTGGTATTACAAAAGGACCACAAGTAAGACTGAATAAAATGTTATGAATATCTCAGCCTTCACATACAATGAAAAAAAACAAAAACAGCCTATGTCACTGTGAGCTGTTTCGTCACCTGACGTCCTGCCTGCGTTTCTGCCGTTCTCATTCTATGCTTATCAATCTGTTTTTGCTATCCTTGTTGATTTATTTTATCCGTACAGGTGTTTATGTTGTTTCAATTTCATATATTAATTTAAAGTCGTCCAATTTCAAGTAATCCATTCTTCTACACTAGCTGCTACCATATCTTCAATCCAAAAGTAATGTTAAATCTCCATAGCAACAGCTCTCGAGGGTTTGGGAAATAATCGGATGTATTGCTTCCTTCATTATTCACTGCAAAATAAATAATGTTCATTACATTTCATAGATCTATTACCAGACTCTATGTAAAAAGGGCTACACCTTGCGGAAAATCATAAAAAAGCCAGATCTATTTCTGAATCTTCAGTGCGGACATGGGCTGCGTTCAATTTCCATGTCTGGTGTAGCCATTCTCATTGTTTACAACGGATTAGAACTCTGCTAGTGTCTGCACCGTGTCCACAGGGCAGAATTTCCGCCCTTGGAGTAGCGGAAGGGATAAAGTTGTGGGAGACGACAATGATTTGTCAAATTTGCGGGAAAGTTGCGGTGATGTGTTAAAATTGCAACGTCGCGCTGAATTCGCGGGGAATCGTTGAATTTGCGTAAATTGGTGCGATCGCAACATCGCAACTTCCTGGAGGGTCTGATTACTGGGTCCATAGTGTCATTTATTAAAGAAACACAATTAGCGATTAGGATTTTAGAACTCTTGTTTTGTTTTGATTTATTTGGTTATACTGGTTTTTGTTATATTTTATTTTTATATTTTATTTGATTCAATTTTCTTTAAAGATCCCCCAATGAACTGCACCTCAGTCCAGTAGATGGCGGTAATACACGTAGCTTGTAAACCGCCATAAAACTCTACAGAAGAAGAAGAAGAAGAAGAGCCTGGCGGTAACTCAAGGAAGCGCCGCTGAGGAGTGGGCGGCACAGCTGAAGAAGTTAGCGGAGTAGTTAGTGACGATCTAATGCGAAAAAGGACCTCGAGATATTATCGTTCTGTTCAATGTCTGTAAATAATGATGACGATGATCTGGCGTTCCCGAGTGACTTTGCGTGGGGGTCTGCCACAGCCGCCTATCAGATAGAAGGTTTGTGTGTGTGTGTGTGTGCCACAGCCGCCTATCAGATAGAAGGTGTGTGTATGTGTGTGTGTGTGTGTGTGTGTGTGTGTGTGTGCCACAGCCGCTTATCAGATAGAAGCTAAACCTTCTGGATAGTGAACCA
>NW_024879685.1:0-99928 GCF_900700415.2 Clupea harengus | reverse complement strand
GACGCTGCAGCTGGGAAGGTAATCTCTCTGGCTCTCCTTCTTCAAGCTTATGTCCTGGACTTATCTTCAATCACCTTAGAAAAAGAATATATTGCACTGAATGTCTAACAAATCTCCAATCATCATTTAATATTTATACTATGTTAACTAAAAAGGTTTAATTTGTGGGCTATGCATACATGCTTCAATACATGTGTGGTCATCAAGGTGTCAGGAAACTTTGCCCCTGCCTCATCCAATATATTAGTATAAAGGAACACCTCAGCGGCTGTCATCGCCGACCTGTTTGTAGCAAAGACTCTGGAGCGTTTCACGCTGCTCTATAATCTGTGGTTTGTAGTAGGCTACTACTTTCTTTAGTCACCGACAACAATAATATTGGAAAGTTTACTTGGTTGCAATTGAGTCCATGGTTGCCAAGCCGAATCTTTTAGCTTGCTAACCTAGCTGTTTCTGATTCTGGGCCTGCTAGCTTACCAGCTTGCTAGTTCTCCAGATAACATGTTATTCAACTATGGAATTGATCACATTTGCACCACTTGGCAAATTGAGAGTTGATTTTGTTCATTCATTGGCCTGGCTAATTACACACTCACTGTAGTAGCCTCTATCGATGGGCAGCTTTTAAATCAACCATTATTTACTATGGTTCTTATAGTTACCATTCAAAGAATGAAGAAATAATGGGACACCTGCCTTCCAATCAGAGAAGAGTATTTCTTATCACCGGTAACTGTGTTTAATTATGATTGTGTTTTTAGCAGAAGCGCTAATGATTATATTCGGTTTCTGCTGCTGTTTGTTTAGGGGTCCCAACCTGAGGATGAAGATGGCACATACGCAGCCCTAGACCCCAAGACCACAAGCCCTGCAGAGTATGATGCTCTCACTGTAAGTCACACATTTACATTTGAAGGTAGCTTACTCATAAGATGTTATATCTCTTGCAAAATTCAGAGGTCTAAACTTAAAGATGACTCAAGGAACTGAAAGTTTAAATCTTGTGGCTCCAAAACAAGGATCTCACCAGTGTCTCCACCAATGTCATGAACAACAGGTAATGCAACAGTAGCCTACGGTATTTTCCATGTGAACCAAATGTTTACAGGGCTCTTTTGGTGTCTTGCATTTTCAGAGGGTGAAGAAACCACGCCAGGGAGACTAAAGCCAGTTGATTCTCCTGCACATGCTCAGCTTTCTGCACTATCCTGATGTGGACGACCCCTCAAGTCTGTCACTGAAATCATGCATTACAATGTCTATGGGTTATTGGACACAGCCTGAGTAGAGAATGGGAATTCTGTTTGTTATGCTAGTGTGGAGATATTGCAGGCATATAATAAAGATATTATTACATTGGTTCAGACATTTGTGATACTCTGTGGTGTATATTCAACAGAGTATCTCTTAGGGTCACTTAGGGCCAAACTGTAATAAAAGCTTAAGCTTTTAGGTAAACCTAGTTCATATATTTCATGTCATGATGCTGTTTTCCTAAATCATGATTTCAATCGCAAAAAATTGCTTGGTTTTGTATATGGTTGTAATGAGCAACAGACCAAATAAAATATTGCTGGCAAATCCATTTGTCTTTCTTATTAGCAGCTAAGTGAAACACACTTACACAGGTATGTGGGTCTGTTTATGATTCCAGGGTGTTGAAATCATGGAGCTAGTGCTGTATACAGACATGAAGAAAGTAATGGATTGGCACTGAACGTTTTGTTGAACCTGGGTGCAAATGCCAACTGAAAGATCGGTGTGTTCCGACAGATTTCCCGTGATACCACCACTGTTATACTACAACATAACAGACCTCCGTTTTACCTCTGACGTTAGTTACCGTTGCATGATTTAGAAAAGGACTCGATGGAATGCGAGAGTCTCCGTTTATTCTATGCAACAGACCATAAGGACACGCAACACACTACGGTGGGGTGGACATCTGATCACTCGTTATGTTTTATATGTTGTTTTGTGATGGATAACAATATATTGATGCAATAGTGGCACTTTTTATCACTTCCTCTTAGGATGCCCAATAGGCAACCCTCTTAACCTATAGATACATGCAGTCCTTAACCAGTTACTTGGATGACACAGACGCATGGAAAAACATACATCAGAAGAATTACTGCTAGCAACCCTAAATGTTGTGGGCCTAAACAGAGCACACATACTGATATGTATTCTACTGACAGTGACAGAGGAAGCGCTCAAAGGAAGTGCACGCTTATGATTTCTTGTCACCACTTTCCAATAGTTACAGATACAGAACAGCTTTTGGGGGTGGGGTGGACATCTGATCTCTTGATCCTCTCTTACCTTATCTGGCCTGAAGACTAACGGTGACGGAGAAACGATTTAAAGAGACATTTAGAGAAGCATGTGCCTGCTCTACACAGTTACAGGGTGGAGGGACACACTGAACACTTCACGGCCTGCAGTTAAATATGCCCTCCGCAAGAAAATTAGTCATTAATTAGAGTAAGCAGCTGCCTCTGTTCTTGGTTACATTTATTTGTTTAAGAGCCGCCCATAGTCTCTTGAGAAAAGCTATTCCACAGGACTTGCACTGTGTAAACAACATATCAAACTTAGAGCCAAACTATATGTAGTCACACTTTACAGTCACCTATGTAAATCAGTGCATTGTGGTAATGATGAAGTAAGTAATACGTGTTTAGTATGTAGTGTCTAACGTATGACTTCTTATGAATAAAATGGGACACAGAGGGGAGTGAGTTTTTGTGAAATGTTTTTAAAAGTCCTGAATGTTTTTAAGGTGCTGGTGTTTCTGGATGTAGACTGTGTTACTTTGTTTCTGATCAATGTCACTGTGTCACTTCATCAATGTCACAATGTCGCTTGTTTAAAAAGTACTTCTAGGGACCCAAAGTTGTGGACCTCAACAGAGCACACTTGCTGATATGTATTCTACTGATAGCAGTGACAGAGGAAGCACTCAAAGGAAGTACACGCTCAGCCTTATCTTAAATCAGTGTGATATATGTTACCACTTGCCAAGCCACTTAAGCAGAGAAACACAACCTTACATTGACCACTGATGACAGATAAAGATAGGTTGTCTTTGGTTGTGAAATGCTACTTGCTCTGTTCTCTCACCACACGTAGCGGTTGGTGTCTTCACACGGCAAACCCACAACAGAACCTTAGTTCCCTGCTTTGTAAGATGTTCTTTCTCCGACAAAACACACTCAGCATACAAGTTACATTTCAGTTATAGTCAGGTAGAATACACAACTTAACATAATGGGTGTGTCTGGGGGTCTAGTTGAAGGTGTAAAGTGGGGGCGTTATAGGAAGGGGAGCAGTATGGGGTCTACCTAGATATGAAAGGTGTGAATGTCAGCAGACAGGGAGGGCCTTGCTGACCATTTGTGTGTTAATGTCATTAACAAGCAGTATTCTATCATTGACTGACGTAAATTCTTACAGGAAGTTGTGTTGACCTGTAAGCACTTTCAGCTTAAAAGGAGGAAAGTAATGTTGAGATATAAGATATGAGGACATGACTATAGACTTTGTCTCAATCAAATTAGCTATAGTACAATGGGCCTCATTCTGGAAAAATGTCTTAAGTGTCTTCTTAAATATCTACTTAAGGACTTCGAAAGACCAACCTAAGAAAATATATCCGCCGGATACATGAATGCATGGAAATGTGTTCTTCAACCGCAAAAGTGTCTGTAGCTCTGCACTGATTCTTATATTAACTATGCGTTGTCGTACACATGAATTTTCATACAGAAACACCCACCAACTCCTTATAAGGGCATGCAACTGAAGAGACAAGTGCACAATCCAAAGACTCAAAAGGCAACGTGAAAGCAATTTCAGACAGATCAAAATCATGTCAAAGTGCAGAGTCGAGTAAAAGCTGACCTAACTTCACCGGTGCAGAGGTGAAGGTACTGTTGAAGAATGTAGATGTGTCCATTGTATTCCACTGTGGTTATATCAACGCAATTGAGTTTAGTGCTTAATTTTTGTCATGCCCTAGTGACATCTAAATATGACCTGCTCCAGGTGAGGCTTGAACTCACAACCTCGGCATTGCTCAACTTGTACTGCCTTATAAGTACCGCGCGCTGACCGATTGCGTCACTGGAGCCTACTTCTGTACCACCAGCTGACTGCTTTTCCTTTTTTTATGTCATATGGCCTTGGCTGCAGTATTTTATCATTTGAATGACGTCAAGTCATTGTATGTATGTATGTATGGAATTACGTTTGAAAGGTCTTACATCCATCAGATGATGATGGAACTCACAAGCCATCCACTGGTGGTTTGAAGATCATGCATTTCTTGCTGAAAAATAAACTAACAACCATTCAACTGTATGGAATTACGTTTGAAAGGCCTTACATCCCATCAGATGATGGTGGAACTCTGTCAGGGAAAATACCCTAAACAGTTAGTTAGCAGATTAAAGACACCACCCAGCATGTAAGTGAACTGGACTGTTTACGATCAGGGCCCCGACGGAGAGCAGACACCTTAACCAGGGTCTGTCTGTCGTCCTCTCCGAAAACAAGTCCCTTTATTCAAACACAATGTTTACACAGTATGACAGTCAGGATGCTGGGATACACTTAAGATAAGTGCACTTCAGCTGAATTTTACTTACTGCCTAGCAACCAGTCATTTTACAACCCGCTTTCTCCTTATGTCAGAAAAACATCACGTGAGGCATCTGGTTTCACATTCTCGGCTCACTAAGTGTTTTTCCAAAATCAAACCTACACACATTTTACACACAACATTTTGAACAAGCCTTTTAGCTAAAACATTCATGATAAAATATACTAATACTTTCTTTAAAAAACTCACCCGCTGTGCACTGGTGGTTTGAAGATCATGCTTATACACATTCAGCTCTGATCTTTACCACCATATTAATGTCAAAGAGGATCTTTCATCATGGTTTTCTATTTTCTGCCTTGACCTTGTGACATCTAAAGGTTACCTGCTCCAGGTGAGGCTCAAACTCACAACCTCGGCATTGCTCAACTTGTACTGCCTTATAAGTACCGCGCCCTGACCGATTGCGCCATTGGAGCCTACTTCTGTACCACCAGGTGACTGTTCTTATTTTTTTATGTCATAAGGCCTTGGCTGGAGTACTTTATCATTTGAATGACGTGACATCTAAAGGTTACCTGCTCAAGGTGAGGCTCGAACTCACAACCTCGGCATTGCTCAACTTGTACTGCCTTATAAGTACCGCGCCCTGACCGATTGCGCCATTGGAGCCTACTTCTGTACCACCAGGTGACTGTTCTTATTTTTTGATGTCATGAGGCCTTGGCTGCAGTATTTTATCATTTGAATGACGTCAAGCCTTACAGGAAGTTTTGTTGACCTGTAAGCTTATTAGCTGTAAGCTTTTCTTGCTGAAAAATAAACTAACAACGATTCAACTCTATGGAATTACGTTTGAAAGGTCTTACATCCATCAGATGATGGTGGAACTCACAAGCCATCCACTGGTGGTTTGAAGATCATGCTTCTACACATTCAGCTCTGATCTTTACCACCATATTAATGTCAAAGAGGATCTTTCATCATGGTTTTCTATTTTCTGCCTTGACCTTGTGACATCTAAAGGTTACCTGCTCCAGGTGAGGCTCAAACTCACAACCTCGGCATTGCTCAACTTGTACTGCCTTATAAGTACCGCGCCCTGACCGATTGCGCCATTGGAGCCTACTTCTGTACCACCAGGTGACTGTTCTTATTTTTTTATGTCATAAGGCCTTGGCTGGAGTACTTTATCATTTGAATGACGTGACATCTAAAGGTTACCTGCTCAAGGTGAGGCTCGAACTCACAACCTCGGCATTGCTCAACTTGTACTGCCTTATAAGTACCGCGCCCTGACCGATTGCGCCATTGGAGCCTACTTCTGTACCACCAGGTGACTGTTCTTATTTTTTGATGTCATGAGGCCTTGGCTGCAGTATTTTATCATTTGAATGACGTCAAGCCTTACAGGAAGTTTTGTTGACCTGTAAGCTTATTAGCTGTAAGCTTTTCTTGCTGAAAAATAAACTAACAACGATTCAACTCTATGGAATTACGTTTGAAAGGTCTTACATCCATCAGATGATGGTGGAACTCACAAGCCATCCACTGGTGGTTTGAAGATCATGCTTCTACACATTCAGCTCTGATCTTTACCACCATATTAATGTCAAAGAGGATCTTTCATCCTGGTTTTCTATTTTCTGCCTTGACCTTGTGACATCTAAAGGTTACCTGCTCCAGGTGAGGCTCGAACTCACAACCTCGGCATTGCTCAACTTGTACTGCCTTATAAGTACCGCGCGCTGACCGATTGCGCCACTGGAGCCTACTTCTGTACCACCAGGTGACTGTTCTTGTTTTTTTTATGTCATAAGGCCTTGGCTGCAGTACTTTATCATTTGAATGACGTGACATCTAAAGGTTACCTGCTCAAGGTGAGGCTCGAACTCACAACCTCGGCATTGCTCAACTTGTACTGCCTTATAAGTACCGCGCCCTGACCGATTGCGCCATTGGAGCCTACTTCTGTACCACCAGGTGACTGTTCTTATTTTTTGATGTCATAAGGCCTTGGCTGCAGTATTTTATCATTTGAATGACGTGACGTCTAAAGGTTACCTGCTCCAGGTGAGGCTAGAACTCACAACCTCGGCATTGCTCAACTTGTACTGCCTTATAAGTACCGCGCGCTGACCGATTGCGCCACTGGAGCCTACTGCTGTACCACCAGCTGACTGTTCTTATTTTTTGATGTCATGAGGCCTTGGCTGCAGTATTTTATCATTTGAATGACGTCAAGCCTTACAGGAAGTTTTGTTGACCTGTAAGCTTATTAGCTGTAAGCTTTTCTTGCTGAAAAATAAACTAACAACAATTCAACTCTATGGAATTACGTTTGAAAGGTCTTACATCCATCAGATGATGGTGGAACTCACAAGCCATCCACTGGTGGTTTGAAGATCATGCTTCTACACATTCAGCTCTGATCTTTACCACCATATTAATGTCAAAGAGGATCTTTCATCCTGGTTTTCTATTTTCTGCCTTGACCTCGTGACATCTAAAGGTTACCTGCTCCAGGTGAGGCTCATCATTTGAATGACGTCAAGCCTTACAGGAAGTTTTGTTGACCTGTAAGCTTATTAGCTGTAAGCTTTTCTTGCTGAAAAATAAACTAACAACGATTCAACTCTATGGAATTACGTTTGAAAGGTCTTACATCCATCAGATGATGGTGGAACTCACAAGCCATCCACTGGTGGTTTGAAGATCATGCTTCTACACATTCAGCTCTGATCTTTACCACCATATTAATGTCAAAGAGGATCTTTCATCCTGGTTTTCTATTTTCTGCCTTGACCTTGTGACATCTAAAGGTTACCTGCTCCAGGTGAGGCTCGAACTCACAACCTCGGCATTGCTCAACTTGTACTGCCTTATAAGTACCGCGCGCTGACCGATTGCGCCACTGGAGCCTACTTCTGTACCACCAGGTGACTGTTCTTTTTTTTTTTTATGTCATAAGGCCTTGGCTGGAGTACTTTATCATTTGAATGACGTGACATCTAAAGGTTACCTGCTCAAGGTGAGGCTCGAACTCACAACCTCGGCATTGCTCAACTTGTACTGCCTTATAAGTACCGCGCCCTGACCGATTGCGCCATTGGAGCCTACTTCTGTACCACCAGGTGACTGTTCTTATTTTTGATGTCATAAGGCCTTGGCTGCAGTATTTTATCATTTGAATGACGTGACGTCTAAAGGTTACCTGCTCCAGGTGAGGCTAGAACTCACAACCTCGGCATTGCTCAACTTGTACTGCCTTATAAGTACCGCGCGCTGACCGATTGCGCCACTGGAGCCTACTGCTGTACCACCAGCTGACTGTTCTTATTTTTTGATGTCATGAGGCCTTGGCTGCAGTATTTTATCATTTGAATGACGTCAAGCCTTACAGGAAGTTTTGTTGACCTGTAAGCTTATTAGCTGTAAGCTTTTCTTGCTGAAAAATAAACTAACAACAATTCAACTCTATGGAATTACGTTTGAAAGGTCTTACATCCATCAGATGATGGTGGAACTCACAAGCCATCCACTGGTGGTTTGAAGATCATGCTTCTACACATTCAGCTCTGATCTTTACCACCATATTAATGTCAAAGAGGATCTTTCATCCTGGTTTTCTATTTTCTGCCTTGACCTCGTGACATCTAAAGGTTACCTGCTCCAGGTGAGGCTCATCATTTGAATGACGTCAAGCCTTACAGGAAGTTTTGTTGACCTGTAAGCTTATTAGCTGTAAGCTTTTCTTGCTGAAAAATAAACTAACAACGATTCAACTCTATGGAATTACGTTTGAAAGGTCTTACATCCATCAGATGATGGTGGAACTCACAAGCCATCCACTGGTGGTTTGAAGATCATGCTTCTACACATTCAGCTCTGATCTTTACCACCATATTAATGTCAAAGAGGATCTTTCATCCTGGTTTTCTATTTTCTGCCTTGACCTTGTGACATCTAAAGGTTACCTGCTCCAGGTGAGGCTCGAACTCACAACCTCGGCATTGCTCAACTTGTACTGCCTTATAAGTACCGCGCGCTGACCGATTGCGCCACTGGAGCCTACTTCTGTACCACCAGGTGACTGTTCTTTTTTTTTTTTATGTCATAAGGCCTTGGCTGGAGTACTTTATCATTTGAATGACGTGACATCTAAAGGTTACCTGCTCAAGGTGAGGCTCGAACTCACAACCTCGGCATTGCTCAACTTGTACTGCCTTATAAGTACCGCGCCCTGACCGATTGCGCCATTGGAGCCTACTTCTGTACCACCAGGTGACTGTTCTTATTTTTTGATGTCATAAGGCCTTGGCTGCAGTATTTTATCATTTGAATGACGTGACGTCTAAAGGTTACCTGCTCCAGGTGAGGCTAGAACTCACAACCTCGGCATTGCTCAACTTGTACTGCCTTATAAGTACAGCGCGCTGACCGATTGCGCCACTGGAGCCTACTGCTGTACCACCAGCTGACTGTTCTTATTTTTTGATGTCATGAGGCCTTGGCTGCAGTATTTTATCATTTGAATGACGTCAAGCCTTACAGGAAGTTTTGTTGACCTGTAAGCTTATTAGCTGTAAGCTTTTCTTGCTGAAAAATAAACTAACAACAATTCAACTCTATGGAATTACGTTTGAAAGGTCTTACATCCATCAGATGATGGTGGAACTCACAAGCCATCCACTGGTGGTTTGAAGATCATGCTTCTACACATTCAGCTCTGATCTTTACCACCATATTAATGTCAAAGAGGATCTTTCATCCTGGTTTTCTATTTTCTGCCTTGACCTCGTGACATCTAAAGGTTACCTGCTCCAGGTGAGGCTCATCATTTGAATGACGTCAAGCCTTACAGGAAGTTTTGTTGACCTGTAAGCTTATTAGTTGTAAGCTTTTCTTGCTGAAAAATAAACTAACAACCATTCAACTCTATGGAATTACGTTTGAAAGGTCTTACATCCATCAGATGATGGTGGAACTCACAAGCCATCCACTGGTGGTTTGAAGATCTTGCTTCTACACATTCAGCTCTGATCTTTACCACCATATTAATGTCAAAGAGGATCTTTCATCATGGTTTTCTATTTTCTGCCTTGACCTCGTGACATCTAAAGGTTACCTGCTCCAGGTGAGGCTCGAACTCACAACCTCGGCATTGCTCAACTTGTACTGCCTTATAAGTACCGCGCCCTGACCGATTGCACCATTGGAGCCTACTTCTGTACCACCAGGTGACTGTTCTTATTTTTTTTATGTCATAAGGCCTTGGCTGCAGTATTTTATCATTTGAATGACGTGACATCTAAAGGTTACCTGCTCCAGGTGAGGCTCGAACTCACAACCTCGGCATTGCTCAACTTGTACTGCCTTATAAGTACCGCGCGCTGACCGATTGCGCCACTGGAGCCTACTGCTGCACCACCAGCTGACTGTATGGAATTAGGTTTGAAAGGTCTTACATCCATCAGATGCTGGTGGAACAAATTAATCCGTCCTATCCATCCGCCCGCCCATCCGTAACGGAGTCGGAGTACCATACTGGCACCTTAGTGTGACCTACTGGTTGTTAGGTCTTGGCTCTGAAGTGCTCAACTACGCCTCCTGGGGCCTTTCACACCAATATATACTGAATGTCTAATTAAACCAGAGACAAGTGGGCTCGCACACAGATACGATCAAGTAATGCCAGGACGTGGTATTTCAATAGAAAAATAAACAATATTTATTAATACATGGGTAAATTACAATAATATATGGATAGGTTCGTTATCGCAGCTGGGGTAGAACCACGTCAGACCACAACATCATAAGTAGCCATCTGGCAAGAGGGAGGGTAATGGCTGCCTCCAGAAGGGCAGGGGGCTCTTGACTCTGGTGCCTATCACACGTCCACGCACGTCCACACCAGCACACAACACACCTAGGCACTGCAAAAAGGGATCACAGCAAATGGTGAGGTGCACGTTACCACTTGGAATGCAGCATGCAGTGCGTGAAGAGGACTCAGAACTGGCGACCTGCCCCGTAGAGCAGCTGCAACACTCTGTACTGTCCTAAATAAGAGAGGGGAAGAGGAGTTGGGGTTAAGCCTAACTGACTAGAACAGGGCAGAGTTCAAGATTTTAGGAGGCTAACTCCAACTGGGGAAGAACGCTGGGGCAGCCAGTACCGCACCTATTGCCTCAACACCGCGGAATGAAGAGGGGACCACAATGAAAGCAATAAAATGGCAGGCTAAACCCGGATCACACCTAGGCTTAAGGTGCCAGTATGGTACTCAGACTCCGTTACGGATGGGCGTGCAGCCGGATAGGACGGATTAATTAGCATTTCTGTTGACTTTATGGTTCTCCAAAGGCTGGAGGTGCTGAAAACAATTCACCGCCAGAACAGTAGGTGGAGAAGCGGTTTTTTGTCGAAAACACGTTACTTTGTTACGTCTTTGTAAGTTAGAATTCATCATTGTTTATCTCCCACCTCTCATCACACGTGTGCCCCCCCTGCCAGCTGTCACTAGTCAGACGATAAGTGCAGCAGGTGTAGGCACATGATATTAGATTGAAGAGTGTGTCTAATGCTATATAACCACCTGAAAGGGCAAACTTATCTCTATCATGGTACGTATTATTTGTGGGGGGAAATAGTAGCACTCTATAACAAAATTATATGCTTTTCTTATATACAATATTAAAACTATTAAAAAACGATTCCCTGAAATGAATACGTTCTTATTTTCTTTGGTATTTTTGTCATATTCAGATTTGCAATGATGATTGCTGGGTAATATGTATGTTGTGGTCCAATGTCAAGTCTCTATTTTATCATGTGACGAGACGATGGTAGGCTATAGCTAGTTTAGGCACAGCATCTGAACGTCAAGACCGACAAGCTGACAGTGTTGTACAAGTTCACACCTCTCATGAACCAGTTCAAAGTTCAGTTCAAACAAGTAAACATGAATAGTTCACGTTCATAGTTCACCATTTAAATTCTGAACCAGTTCATAGTTCAGTTCAGTTCATAGTTTTAGAGTGGAAAGTGAGAATGAAAGACTTCACTTGTTTTTTATAGAAAACTTTATCCATCACTACCCTTTGCCTTAAACTAAACTTCATGTGTATCAATTACTAAAATAATAATATTTTTTTTATTATTATTGCAACCACCCTGTCAATTTCCCCCTACCACAGCGTTTCTCGAAGTGTGGGGAGAGCCCAACTGGTGGGTCGCAGAGACGTGACAGGTGGGGGCAAATGGAGATGAGCAGGAGATTTTCCTGTTGCAATATCTTCCTTTATAGACAGTAACGATAATATACCCCCATCGCACTAAACAACCACACTGAAACAAAGACATATTGTATTGTTAGAAACAATAGCAGGGCAGAGCACACGGATAATCCATAATCAGCATCTTGGCAAATTGAGAGACATAAAGCATTCCATATTTAAAACATCTTAATAAGTAGTAAAGTCAACGTGTCTGCTTCACATGATGGAGAAGTTCGTTTATTGACACATATTTTAAGGACGGCCACAGCGCTTTAAAACGAAGTGTTTATAAGTTACATTATTCAAAGGTGGAAGGTTGGTCAGTAATCAGTCTAGAGAGATAACTGAACAAAACTCTACTCCCTTGCCTCACGGGTGCAATACCATATGCCGTTTAATCATATTTGATAGAATGAAGGACAAATGAGTTGTGAATAATATCACCGAGTTTGAAAGGTATTGGTCCGGTAATAGCCGCGTGACAGCTGTGTGTTTTAAGCAAGTACAATGTGTGTGCGCCGAGTTGCGTAGAGGCAGAGAGCGGTATTGCAGAAAAATTATAACTCGCAGCATATTGAAAAAAAGAACTCCATTTTTTGGAGCTGTGAACTTAGTTCTAAATTTTGAATTATAAACTATGAACTGAACTAGTTCATTCTAAAATTTGTGAACTATGAACTGAACTAGTTCATGTCGAAAGTGAACTTTCCCAACACTGGAACATGTTTGCTTCATATAATGCAGAAGTTCGTTTTTGAGAGTAAATTAAATCACTTTGTGCACTTAACGTTTTTTAAAAAAAAAAAAGAAACTGTCATCTGGAGAGTTTAAAACGACACTTAATGAGGGGAAATGTACTGTATGGAGATATTTCTGTCGGAAGACTTCATAGTCGATGTGGATTCTAATGAGGCTGTTTGATATGTCCAATGTAAGAAGTGTGAAGCTTTAATGAAATATGATTGATGCCATCTTCTTTCTCCACAACAACATGGATTAAACCTCGATGGTTGGACTATATAGATAGTTTTATAACGAATGTGGCCATGTACTTAAAAAACTGATCTTCAATGGTAAGACTTGTTTTATTCGTGCCTCTTCTGGTGTAGCATATAACGTGAGTTTTATTTAGGCATATACAGATGCCTAGCGTGTGTAATGTGTAGGCCATTTCATTCCGATCTTGCAATGTGAATAATTGTATTTCAATATGCTTATCTCCCTCTTGTGCGCGCTTGTGAGTTTAACGGGGCTTGTTTGTGTGAGCGACTAAATATTTTACTTGCTGTCGGGCGTTTTTTGAGAATAAAATAACTTCACATTTAGGATAACAGCCTTCTTCCTGTTGCGGGAATTTGTTTGTATCCTAGCTGTCACAACGTGATTACAGGCGGCAAATGCATCATAAAGCAAGTTTAAAAGAAATGAACTGTATGGAGACAGGCTATTTCTGTCAGATGGCATCATTGTCGATGCAGATTCTAATGAGGCTGTTGGATATGTCTCATGATATGATATGAATGAATATGTCCAAAGGTTGTTTGGACAAAATATTTTAATTGCTGTCTGCTCCTGCCGGGCTCTGGCACCTACTCTGGGGGGGGGGGGGGGGTAGGCACAGACAAACCTGGCTGCCCAAGGAAAACAGACTGTGCCCCCACTGCGAACAAGGAACAGTAGAGACAGAGGTGCACTTTCTGACACAGTGCACAAAATACGAGACAAAACTATTTGTGATTGGTGAAGTCTTCCCCGAGTTCCTGCTGCAGTAAGGAGAGGCTTTCATACCACAAGGGAGAAAATTAAGAATGACTCGTCCTCGCTGCACAATATGTGACTTCCTGCCATAAACGGACAGCCCATGCATTCATTCATTGTGTGACAGTGGCGAGGTAATTTGCTAGGATAGTTTTAATTGTCGACTACGCCACCTAGGTAGTCACCCTAGGACAGATATAGACTCAGTGTTCCTTTAGTTCTAACAAGGCAAACACAAGTTCGTACCACTCTTAGGCCAGAGACATGGGTTCCATAAATACAGTTTATTAACAAGTATACAAACAGTAGTAAAAGGAGTACAGGGCAATTCTAGTACAGGCTGTTGCCTCTCACACAACAACCAAACAGAGTTATTTCCAGTATACACACATACACTAAACACACACAGTAGACACGTACAATGTTAGCCAGTGGGCTATGACCCGAATATGAGCAGGTGAGATGGCCAAAGCCTTACGGAGATGGGCCAGTGGTCAGGACTCAAAGGTGGAGCAGGGCAGTGGCTTACCGCAGCGAGCAGGACTTTCCAAGAGGGGGACAGGAGAGGCCCAGAAGACACACACCACACGTGCATAAAATCAGTAAGCACTGCACTCCAAAATAGGGCAACCGTTATGCACACAGCAAGGAAAAGTGAGGGGGGGGGGCTCCACCACCTGAGGGTCAGCCTGTCGCTCAAGTGAAACCCACTGCACCTGTCCAGGGAGAGAGATAGAGGCACTGGGGTTAGCAAAACACTTGACAGTAAAGATGCAAGGAGAGGATTTAATAGTGTGGCTATCCTACTGAGGCTACTTAGCTTTGGCGGAGGGACTTAGGACGGGGTGGACCTCCGACGGTCAGCGGGGAGTAGCGGGCTTTGTCACAGTACCCTGGGTTACCTTAGCTACATGCACACACCCACACACAGAGGCACACGCACACACTTCAGCAAAGACACGGTTAGGCTAGTTAACAATCACTCAGAATTACCACCACCATAGTTAACATAGCAGCAGCACAAAACAACAAAACATGCAGGCCAAGCAGAGAGGGAAAAGCAGCAGCCCACTGCACAGCCCCATGCATCAAATCAAAAGAAACCAACAAAACGATATCAGGCAGAGCAAGCGGAGATGGAAGGTAGCATACCCAGCCTAGCCCCATGCATGCAGGAAATCACAGAGAGATACACACCAAACATGAGCATGCCGGTCAATTATAAACATGCATTTGACAGTAAACAGAACAGCAGCCCTTCCCGGGGGGAGGTAGTTGATGAACCTCAGCTCAACGTGCCGAGCTGCAATGACTGCACACTCAGGGGCAGCGAGTCATGGACGGAGCTATGATAAAGAGGAGGATAGCATTGTTATTCCTAACTAATGCGCATTTAAAAATACAGAGCGTGCTGGTAACTAAACCTGCATATTAAAATACAGAGCGGTGCTGGTAACTAAACCTGCATATTAAAATACAGAGCGGTAGTAGTAACTGAACCAGCCTACCTCCAGCTGATTCCCACCGAGCACCCGGCGTCAGAGCAACCGCTACACCGGCTTTGTCGCGACAATGAACCACTCGTGCTAAACAGAAAAGTGAACGAGCCTTTTTAGAAACAATAAGAAGGTGCCGCAGTGGACGAAGTGGCTTAACGCCAAAGTTGCTTACCTTCGGTAACAGCATTAGTCCAAGTAGTGCAATTTGCAATCCCACGCCACCATACAAACTGATGGGCACCCGGAAGCAAAACAAGGTTAGGAGGACGTGTCTCCCCGTGACCTGAGCTGGGCTATATATCAAAATACAAGCCCGCCCAGTAATCAGTGTTTCTTATTACCCCTGGGGGGATGGACTGTGGAGGCGTAGCCCACTCTGCCACATTCTACCCTCCCCTTTTTGAGTCGTCGCCCCGACGACGACCGGTGAACCCATATTTCGACATTGGTTGACGCCAACCTCTGCTACCGACTGGGCCCCAACGGTGAAGGTACCTACTCTCCATCATTGTTTGCAGCGGGCTTCGGGAGATGATGAACGTTCGAGTGCTGACCGGCCGTGGAACGCACAGTCCGACGCAGGACCGGTTGGGTGAGGCCAGGAGTTTCCACAGGGGTTTCAAGGGCAAGCAATGGTAGGCTCCCCTCCTGTAGGAAACAGTCCTCGGAAACCGTCGTATCTTCCAACGGTGCCGGCTCAATGGCCCCATCGGGAGCAGATGAGCTTGGGCCAACCAAGGAGACTGGGGGTGGGTCCCGAACCATGAGCCAAAGGTCCTCCTCCCCAGAAGGGTCAACGGAGGGTGTGACAGAGACTGTGGGGACGGTAGCCTTGGGTTTCTGAGCCGCAGAGGCAGAGGTGACTTGGGCCTTTAATAGATCACGGTGGACCGTCCGTGTCTTATGCACGTTGTCCAATGGGGCAATGGTGTAGACCACCCCCTCTCCCAGAGGCGCTTTAAGCACCTGGTAGATTAGTGGACTCCAAAGGTCCTGGATTTTGTGCCTACCCCTAGCACTGTGGTCACGAAGGTAGACCCTTTGCCCCACCTGCAGAGGTGCTTCATGGACCCGTTGGTCGTGCCGCTCTTTCCGACGGCCCGCCGCTGCATGCAATCGCTCTTGCGCCCCCGCAAACGCCACTCTGAGCCTTGCCTGGTGCTCCACTACCCAGTCCTGCACCGTCCCTGGTACTGGTTCCTGGACCCGTCCCAGCAGAAAATCTATAGGGAGAGTGGGTTCCCGTCCAAACATTAAAAAGAACGGAGACTCGCCTGTGACTTGGTGAGGGGTGGTGTTGTAACAGTAAACAACCTGTGGGAGGCAGCAAGTCCAGTCGCGTTTACGCGTTACCGGCAAGGTGCGTAGGAGGTTGTGGAGGGTTCGGTTAAACCGCTCGCACTGCCCATTACCAGCAGGGTGATATGGGGTGGTGCGAGACTTCACCACGCCATACAGGGAGCAGAGCTGTTGTATCAGGTGGCCTTCAAAGCACCTACCCTGATCAGAATGAATGCGGCTAGGGACACCAAACCGGTAAAACCATTCATTCAGGAGCACCCTAGCGACTGTTGAAGCTCGCTGATCTCGTGTAGGGATAGCCTGGGTGTACTTACTGAACACATCAGTCATAACCAGTACGTTCTCCACCCCATTTTGTGCCGGCTCCAACTGGGTAAAATCGATGGCCACAATCTCATTGGGCCTAGATGCAAGCAGGTGACCCATTGAAGCTGTGGGGGACCGTGCCAGAATCTTTAGCGACTTGCACCGATCGCATTCCCTACACCACTGTTTGACATCGGCAAATAGACCTGGCCAATAACAACGGCGGCGCACTAGTTCAGTGGTGCGCTCGACACCTTGGTGGCCATGGTCCTGATGCAGCTGTCTCAGAGTTTCTTGTCTAAGGGCTGAGGGCAGGAGAAGCTGTAAATCTTCCTCCCCCCATCTGGACGGAACACCTGGCGATGTAATATCCCCTCTTTTTCCACCAACCTGTCCCAGTGGCGCAAAAACCCCAGAGCTGGTTTAGGGACCCGTCGTCGCTCCTCAGCGGTAGGTGGAGCCTGTCTCCTCCAGAACAGCAAGACCTCTTTCAAGAGGGGATCTGTCTCCTGCATGGAGCGGATGTCAGAGGGGAGTGACCTGGAAAGACCGCCATCACTGACTGGGTTGCCGACACCCACTGGGGCAGGTGGGGAGGCCTGCTGCAGGCAGACCGGGACCAGGGTTCCTGGGAGGGTATGCTCACCTAGACTCACACCAGACATATACTGCCTTGAGAGGGCATCGGCGTTCTGGTTGCTGCGACCAGAGCGGTATTTGATCTCGAAATCAAAGGCCGCCAGCTGGGCGGCCCACCGATGTTCGGTAGCCCCCAACTTGGCAGACTTGAGGTAGCTTAAGGGATTGTTATCGGTGAATACCACGCATTTGTGCCCCAGCAGATATTCTCTAAACTTTTCAGTCATGGCCCACTTGAGCCCAAGGAATTCCAGCTTCATGGAGCTGTAGTTGTCCATGTTGCGCTCGGTGGCCGAAGACCCCGGCTAGCATAAGCAACAGGCCGGACCACTCCCTGCTGTTTCTGGGAGAGAACTGCTCCGAGACCGCAATGGCTTGGCGTCAATCTCTAAGATGAATGGCAGAGGAGAAATCAGCGTAGGCCAGAAGCGGTGCAGAGACCAGCCTTGCCTTCAGAGCCTCAAAGCTCTCTTCACACTGGGCTGTCCATGCCGAATCAATTGCCTGGCGGGATCCCCGTTTCAACTTTGTCCCTGAGAGGGCTGCCACTAGTTTGTGCAGTGGACTCGCCAGCTTTGCAAAGCCCTCCACAAAGCGCCTGTAGTAACTGGCAAACCCAAGAAATGAGCGCAACTCTGAAATGTGGCAGGGCCGCTGCCACTTCGCCACTGCCTCGATTTTACCTGGGTCGGTAGACACTCCCTTATTGGAAATTACGTGTCCAAGATAACCAACCTGTTGGCGGAAGAAAGCGCACTTTTCTAATTTGGCCTTCAGCCCTTCTTTGTGGAGGCGACTGAGAACAACTTCCAACCGTTGTAAATGCTGGGTGACAGAAGAAGAATAGACCACAATGTCATCTAGATACAGGAGCAAGGACTGGCACTGTTGGTCTCCGAACATTCGCTGCATCAAGCGTTGGAAGGTGCTTGGGGCGTTGCATAGCCCAAAGGGCATCCTGTTCCATTCAAACAGACCAAATGGAGTACAGAAGGCTGTTTTGGGCCTAGACTGTTCAGATACGGGGACTTGATGGTAACCGCTGGCAAGGTCCAGAGTGGAAAACCACTGGGCCCCTGCAAGTGCATCCAAACTTTCCTCAATACGAGGTAGGGGAAAAGAGTCCTTACGTGTCCTACTGTTTAGCAGGCGGTAGTCCACGCACATGCGTAGACTACCATCTTTCTTTTTAGCAATGACAATGGGCGACGCGTAAGGGCTACTACTTTCCCTTACTACCTGCGACTCTAACAGCTGATTTATATGAGCTTTGACCGTCTCGTAATCCGAGGGTGGTATACGCCGGTGCCTTTGCCGAACTGGGATGTCATCCAGTAGGGGGATGTCATGGGCTATTAAATTGGTGCAACCTAGGTCGCCATCATGAGCTGCGAAAACAGAGCTATACCGTTGTAACAGGCTTCTCGCCTCAGTCTGTTCTTGTCCGGACAAAGCCGACAAATCAACTGCGTCAAGCCTATCTGGCACCGAGCTGGTGGCTTCCTGTGAGGAAAGCGTGGCAGTTATAGGCCGAACCTCTGAAACCCCGGATGGCAGGCTGATGACTTCTGCATTACTTAAGGAGCCCATGCTAACCCGAGGGTAGAGAAGGACTTCAGTTACTCCTACATTAATAATGGGGACATAGGCCGTGCCTCTGGTGACTTGGACCAAACAAGGTGACGCGAGTAGCCCTGCTGGCAACCCCGAGTCAGGAGGCTCGAACAGCGCAGTCTGACCTGACAGCTGTTCTGAACAGGTACTAGCAATGAACGTCATTGTACCCCCCGCTATGCGGACCGCCCGTGGGCCTCTGACCCGGGCAGTCGCAATGTGTGTTCTGGGAGTCTCGGCTGCGGCCAGGTGGCACCGCTGTAAGGCCTCAATGACGAGACCTGGAGCTTGTGACACAGAGGGAGAGTCAAATAAAGAAGGGCCATGTGCCCCAAAAAGTTCATGGTAGCACCGGCTAATCACATTCATCCCAAGGACCCCAGGGACGGTAGGTGGGCCTCCAGGAAGGTCCTTCACTATGAGGATACCGCAATGAGGCATGACCTTACCACACAGAACCACCTCCAACTCCAAGTAGCCAATATAAGGAATCGCCAGACCATTGGCAGCCTTAAGCTGAAGCCAATGACATAATTTTAGACGTTCCTGACCCCATGGTTCAAACTGTTGCAGGAAGAAACCCTCAGTCACAGTGGATACCATGGACCCGGTATCCAATAAGCAAGACACAGTAACCCCCCCCATCAAGACATTAATGTTTGGACATGAGGACATAAGTGTAGATACCTCACGACCCTGTGAGCCTGTGGATACCCCAACTGAGCTGTGGCTCGGTAGCTCAGTGGGCTTTAGTTTCCCGGCTGATGGGAAGATTGGGACACTCTCGCTAGGTCTGAGGGCGGACCAGAGGTGGAACTAGCTCTCGAGCGAAAGGGAAACCGCTGCCCATCGCACTCCCTGGCGAAATGTCCTGGCTGCTGGCACCGTCGACATATCAAGGGACCATTGCGTGGGGCCCTGTTATATGATTGGGGGTTCTGCATAGAGGTCACAGTCTGGGTGAGCTGGTTAAGCTGCGCCTGCTGTTGCTGCAACAGCTCTTTCAACTCTCCCCACTCGCCACCCCGTGGAGATACCGGAGAGGCTGGGCGAGAACGGCCCTGCACACCATACTGTAAGCCATAGGCCGTGGGAAGAGAGCAACTACGCGCCCTAGCTCCACCCGGAAATCCCTCTTGTTCCCATCTAATGGCCTCTCTACGCACTTCCAGCAAAGCAGCCAGTGGTTGACGGCGAATGAGCTGTTTTAGCTCTCTACGGAGGGCACTGTCCAAGACATGCTCCACGAATTGGTCACGAAGGAGGACTTCAGCATTAGGCACTCCACTGGGGGCACGCTGTTTGACCTGTTCCATCAACGCCATCAGGGCTAGAGAAAATTCTTGCAGTGTCTCCCCTTCCTGTTGCCGTCTAGAAAAGAAAGCTTGCTGGAGGGTCACATAAGACTGACTACACCCATACAACTCCTTTAAAATAGCCAAAACCTTAGTGGGATCTGCTCGTTCGGCGCTTGAGCGATACTTAATCTCCTCCTTTGCCTCGCCTTCTAAATGGTCAAAAATAAAGAAGGCCTGATCTGCAGCGGAAAGATGGCGAGCACGCCCACAGGCCTGCACTTCCTCTATCCATTCTGCTATGTCAAGGCCTGTCTTACTATTGAACATTGGACATTTCCGATCGCGAGGAATGACCACAAGACGCTCAGTGACAGAGGGTGCAGCCCTGGGCTCAGGCTCAGGCGGGGGCTGAGACACAGACTCGGACGCGGACCCCCCAGGGGGAGAGCGTTCTTGACGAAGGCGCTCATTATCCGCCATAAGCTGTGCAACTAAATCCTTCAACTGTTGCACTTGCTCCTCCATGCTAACCCGGAAGGCTGCGCTACCACACGAAACAAACCAAATGGAGCCCACCTCTGCTCGTGATGGGCTGCTGTTCTGTTGCTGCCAATAAAGGAATTTGAGCCTGGGTGAAAATCACAAAAGAAATTATACATAAACAGCACCAATGAGGGAACTCACGTCTCTGCCTGTAGTGAGTGAGATCCTGCCGACTACGCCAAATGTGACAGTGGCGAGGTAATTTGCTAGGATAGTTTTAATTGTCGACTACGCCACCTAGGTAGTCACCCTAGGACAGATATAGACTCAGTGTTCCTTTAGTTCTAACAAGGCAAACACAAGTTCGTACCACTCTTAGGCCAGAGACATGGGTTCCATAAATACAGTTTATTAACAAGTATACAAACAGTAGTAAAAGGAGTACAGGGCAATTCTAGTACAGGCTGTTGCCTCTCACACAACAACCAAACAGAGTTATTTCCAGTATACACACATACACTAAACACACACAGTAGACACGTACAATGTTAGCCAGTGGGCTATGACCCGAATATGAGCAGGTGAGATGGCCAAAGCCTTACGGAGATGGGCCAGTGGTCAGGACTCAAAGGTGGAGCAGGGCAGTGGCTTACCGCAGCGAGCAGGACTTTCCAAGAGGGGGACAGGAGAGGCCCAGAAGACACACACCACACGTGCATAAAATCAGTAAGCACTGCACTCCAAAATAGGGCAACCGTTATGCACACAGCAAGGAAAAGTGAGGGGGGGGGGGCTCCACCACCTGAGGGTCAGCCTGTCGCTCAAGTGAAACCCACTGCACCTGTCCAGGGAGAGAGATAGAGGCACTGGGGTTAGCAAAACACTTGACAGTAAAGATGCAAGGAGAGGATTTAATAGTGTGGCTATCCTACTGAGGCTACTTAGCTTTGGCGGAGGGACTTAGGACGGGGTGGACCTCCGACGGTCAGCGGGGAGTAGCGGGCTTTGTCACAGTACCCTGGGTTACCTTAGCTACATGCACACACCCACACACAGAGGCACACGCACACACTTCAGCAAAGACACGGTTAGGCTAGTTAACAATCACTCAGAATTACCACCACCATAGTTAACATAGCAGCAGCACAAAACAACAAAACATGCAGGCCAAGCAGAGAGGGAAAAGCAGCAGCCCACTGCACAGCCCCATGCATCAAATCAAAAGAAACCAACAAAACGATATCAGGCAGAGCAAGCGGAGATGGAAGGTAGCATACCCAGCCTAGCCCCATGCATGCAGGAAATCACAGAGAGATACACACCAAACATGAGCATGCCGGTCAATTATAAACATGCATTTGACAGTAAACAGAACAGCAGCCCTTCCCGGGGGAGGTAGTTGATGAACCTCAGCTCAACGTGCCGAGCTGCAATGACTGCACACTCAGGGGCAGCGAGTCATGGACGGAGCTATGATAAAGAGGAGGATAGCATTGTTATTCCTAACTAATGCGCATTTAAAAATACAGAGCGTGCTGGTAACTAAACCTGCATATTAAAATACAGAGCGGTGCTGGTAACTAAACCTGCATATTAAAATACAGAGCGGTAGTAGTAACTGAACCAGCCTACCTCCAGCTGATTCCCACCGAGCACCCGGCGTCAGAGCAACCGCTACACCGGCTTTGTCGCGACAATGAACCACTCGTGCTAAACAGAAAAGTGAACGAGCCTTTTTAGAAACAATAAGAAGGTGCCGCAGTGGACGAAGTGGCTTAACGCCAAAGTTGCTTACCTTCGGTAACAGCATTAGTCCAAGTAGTGCAATTTGCAATCCCACGCCACCATACAAACTGATGGGCACCCGGAAGCAAAACAAGGTTAGGAGGACGTGTCTCCCCGTGACCTGAGCTGGGCTATATATCAAAATACAAGCCCGCCCAGTAATCAGTGTTTCTTATTACCCCTGGGGGGATGGACTGTGGAGGCGTAGCCCACTCTGCCACATTCGCTATGACAATCCCAGGTATCGTTGTTCCCAGTGTCTTTTGTGAACATACAACTTTACTAAACCTCTCCTTAACAGGCAGAAGACTTCCAATCCTGCCTCCTAAAATCCAACTCGCCCGAATGAAAAAAAATACTTCTCCGGATTAGGTACAACCTTGAAAGAAAAACTAATTCCAGTGGGAAACATACATTGTTACTAAAACAAGGGGAAAAGCATCATGGTAACTGTAGTTACTTCAAGTACGCAGTTTAAACTTTAACCACATAGCGTGATCAATAAAAGAAAAGCATTAAAATAAATCATTTTCTTAAAAGGGCCTTACACAAAGACAAACGTCAAGTCTCCTAAAACCACTTTCATTAGCGACATCTCTGGTTCAGCGCATCACGTCGTGTGGTTGCATGAGATAAAGGAACTGCTGCAGGAACTTAGGCTACTTCTCGTAAACACTGCTTTCCTGGAAAACCAACTGGGCCTCCTTCCACTTTTTCTGAGTATTTAAACTTTTGCATGCTAGCATTACAGCCCGTTGACATCAGTTGTGCAAGCAGTCAAGATTCCTCGGTATTTTGCACACTTTTCGGGTAGAAGAAATATGTTTACATCGCATTAATCTTGCTTTCCCGAATAATGTATTCAGGTGCGTCCCTAGTATCTATGGACAGTTTCCGTGTTCCTCTTTATTTTAGACACTCCACTAAAATCAAGTCATAAAGTTCAGATTCCATGGCTACAGAGATTTTACAGTAGTTAAATAGAAAGCCCAAAGGCCAGAGTACTGAATATCCAAGTATCCAGGGACGTGAACAGGAGGGGGCTAAGGTTGCTCGGGCAACTGGCCGTTTGCCCTCCTCGACTGAAGTTGCCCCTCCGAAGGAAATATATATATTTTAAAATAGTATTACGGCTGCAGAACTCCACGTAGGCCTAGATAAAAATAATCGCAGAATAAGAGGGGCGTGGCGGCGGCGGTTAGTTAGAGTTTCAAGTGATATAGGCAAAATATGCGTCCAGGGGACGGGGGCGTGGCGGCGGCGGTGACAAAAATTAACGTGTTGCCCCTTTTTTCCAGGGCAGAGCAACTGCCCTTCAAAATTCCTGTGCACATCCCTGCAAGCATCTATTTAGGCTACAATATCTGTGCAACTCAGACTCAGTAAAGTTCTTCACATAACACCCTTATGGCTTCCTATTTAACCCATGTGTAACAAAGACAAATGTAAAGTCTTCTGATAGAGAAATGTAATACATTGTTATTCTATTTGTAATCTGAATGCTTACATTTACTGAATTAAGGAACCAACTCTTGCGATATGAATGATTGTGACACTTTGCTGAAGTGATACATGTTGTTTTTGCTGACAGACACCTCCTGATCAGACAATGGTCAACGTCAGAATAATGTCCCGTGCCTGCTTATGAAACATGTTTTGAGGAACTATATCAACTATATACATGGCTGCGCCCAGCTCATCTTTGGAGTTTGTTCATGATATTTGGTTGTGACACTCTCCCTCTTTTGCAAAAGATAAAGCGCTGATTGAAATTCTGATTGCTGGTCTCTGTCTCATTAATATTAACGTTTTTATATTAATGTATCTAACATCTTCTAAAACCGCTTTCAGGAGCGTGATCTGTGGTTTAGCGCATCACGTCGTGTGGTTGCATGAGCCACATGACCTGTTGCACGCGCTTACTTCTTGTTAAGAGTCTGCTTCCTGAAAACGAACTGCAACGTTGCACGTTCTCTGTCTCTGTTTAAACTGTTGCTTGCTATCATTACAGCCAATTGCCATCAGGTGTGCAAGCTGTCAGGATCTCAAACTCCTTCCTCTCACCTGTAAGTATGTTTCATTCATGTTCGGTACCTAATTACAGTTTATGATAGCTAAACTAATTGAGGTAATGGTAGTATATAGCTGTACGATTCTGTATATTTAAAAATCATCTACAACTGAGATGCATAAACCAGGTAGACAAGGCTGTTTAAAGAAAAAAAAAAGGCTGGGCCTTATTAACATGAAAGCAGGTCACTTCACAGGTCACAACACTGTGTGTGTATGAGAGAGAAGGAGAGGGAGAGGGAGAGAGAGAGAGAGAGGGAGAGAGATGCTAGTCCTGTCTCAACTCGTTAAAATGTATTTGTGCCATAATGTTTCCTAACCAGCTAACTCTCTGAGCAAATGCATGTGGGGTTATGTCAGGGAGGAGAGTGGAAAATGATACTTTATCTCTGTTTCCTCTAAAGGTTAAAGAACATTTGGACACTCCGTTAACACTGAAAATCAACCATGGGTGAGTTGAGTGGGTTGTACTTTATTTATCTGCAGGTGTAGCAGGTCTTCAATCTGTTCTTCACTAATTTGAAAAGGTCAAATGCCAGCGTATTCATCCCTGCAAGAAATATAACGAGAGGTGACATAAAACACACTTGGGTTACCATTTCCTTAATCTCCGGCACACACCACTAAACGCAGCAGATAATGCGTCTTCAAATGAAAAGTTATGTGCAGTTTGTGCTCAGGCGACGGACTCCCCCCTAGTTTCATTTCCATAAGGCGGTTTCTCACATCTCTATCTGCTGCTGGGTGGTCAAAAACAGGCAAAATATTCACAAAACACATACGATGAGAGAGCAATTTTGGTTCGACAGGGCAGTGGCCCACGGTCCTGCTCAACCAGTTAGCAGGGAGACCATAAAATGGTCTGTAGATCTTTAGAACGAAGATGAGGGGGAGATATTAAGGAGAAGCTGCACTGCATAAGAAAGCCCGGCCAACCTTCAGCAGCTCCATCATCGTTCCGGAGATAAAAAACTAGCAGCACTCTTCTGAACGTCGATAACATTTACAGGCATAGGCACAGTCTGATTTGGAACTGAGGGCTGTGCAGGGGTTAATTGATCAGAGAGAGAAAGTACAGCTTGCAGTACATCAGTAATCTGGCATCATTGGGTAGAAAATACATGTCAGCAAATACTTGTTCATGTCTCCCAACTGCTAGCCCTTGAGAAAAAAGTGCAGCACAAATCCTCTGCCATGAAGCTTCTAGTGTTTCTGCTTCAAGTGTTGTTAGATATGCTATAATGACGCTGGCCAAACTAGATCAGAAACATTTCTTCCATAGTAAAGGCAATCCAAGAAGTGTAGTCAAAAACAGTCCAAAATCAATCCAAGGACAGGGAAAATAAACAACAGGAAGAAACACAGGAGAAAACACAACACTGAAATACAGGAGTAGTATTACAGTTAGCAAGAAACAAGAGCAACCAATAACTAATAAAGGGCAAAACTAAATGATATCACCAATTTCATAACTAAATGGCAGGGTTTAAAAAGAGAACGTTGAGAGAGAGTGATTGAGCACGTTGAGAGAGAGAACTGGAAGGAGCAGAGAAGATTTTTTGAACTGAGTCCATGACATGGTAACATCGTTGTGATAGTAAATTAAATCCAGAAGATTAAAGTAAATTGTTATTGCAACTCGTATATTGTTATTGCATTAATATACTGTTGAAAATCTATATCACTGTCCAATCAAAATTCAGTGATTAATCCACCTCACAGTTGAAAAGAAATGAAGGGTTTCTTTACAGCCAGTGGCATGACAACAACATTTTGTGGAGAGGGTGATAATATTGTTCAAACCTTAGTTCCTTTGATACGTATAGACTGCCCTTCTGAAATGTGTTAAGAGTCATTAAAAAAAAATTATTTAAAAGTACTCCACAAATGTGTGCACTGAATGTGTCTCAAGTAATTGTAGTATAACGACACCTGTGTCTGGAAAGTCCATTCACTGGTTAATCAGTATTCCTGGCTCCCGTTACACCATGAAGACAAAATAACACTCCAGGCAACTCAAAGAAAAGTTTATTAAAAAATATAAGTCAAGGGAAGGATGAAAAAAAAAATGTCCAAGGCACTAAACATTCCCTGGAGTTATGTTTAATCCATCATCAAGAAATGGAATGAAAATGGCACAGGTGTAAATCTGCCTAGAGTAGGCCATCCTCACAAACTGAGTGACCGTGCAAGAAGGGGACTAGTGAGAGAGGCCACCAAGAATTGTATGACTACTCTGAAGGAGTTACAAGCTTCTACAATAACTACTGATTTGACTTTTCAACAAACTGAGTGAAAAGGCAACACCAAATGATTAGTTTTCCACAGAGATGAACATTAAACTACAGCCTAAAATTATGAAGTTGGGTTCATGTTGATCACACACATTTTACCTCGTTTGACAATACAGCTTTCTTCATTTTCTATATTATATATATATATATATTATATATATATCTTGACCTGGTAGGCAATTTGACTAAAATGTTCTTGTTTTTTTAGAGTCAAACAAACCTTCAGGAGGAATGGAAAGCCCAGACTCAAGCGATGAATCAAACTTTGATGGCCGCCCAAATAGTAAGTAGGATAAGCTTGGAAGGAGAAGACGTGCATAGTGACGCCTTACGTCTGTTTTCACTGGTATAATTTGGGCACACTGGTATTACACAGAATCTACACATTAGGCATTTGATTTAGCAAATAAAGAGCATTATAATGACATTGACATCAGTACGGTGTGCCTGGAAACAGGGATAGGTGAGTATTTTCTTAGTAAAGAGGACAGTTGGTGAATGCCTTTTTATTTGTAATGCTTTTTAAACTTGGTGGTTGTCTGTGCACTCACAAAAGACCCCAGAGCGCAAGAACTGAAATTTCCTGAAGATTTATTTCCCTGAAAGTCTTCTTTCTTGCTGCTTATAGTGTCAGGCACAGACTTTATAGAAGATTCCACTGACAGCCCTTCAAATGGTGAGTCAATTCATGTGAAATGAGTGAGATTTTTAGAATGTAGCTTTCAATCTAAAATTGAGGAATTTTGGATGGTATACTGAACTGATACTTATCATTTTTCAAATGATATAATTATATATAAATATAATAATTTAAATTTGCTTTCCATTTATGCCCACGGTTGTTCAGGAGGAACTTGATTTGTCAGCTCCATTTCCACATACACTTCCCCACGGTTAGCTCCTGAAGGAGTTGCAAAATCAGAGTTAATAATGATTGACAATAATCTATAATCCAATTAATTTATATTCATTTTTATTATAATTCATTTGTATTCATCATATTCATTCCTCCATAAAGTCTGTTGCTTTTAATTGGACTTAGGTTAAAATGCAACAGTTTCTGGATGAATATCCTGTTAGATGAGATGCCCTGAGAGAGGTGTGAGTGAATTGCTAAATATTTTATTATTGTACATATTTTGAAAATGTGTATGTTTTATTCCCAAAACTTTGTCCGTATATATATTGTACCATATCTAAAGTACACATATCTAGTAAATGAACCGTCAATTTTTATATTGTATTTTCAGAATGTGTTGGAATGTTTTTCCTCTCCCAAAAATTGTCACTACCGAAACATAGTAATAAACTATAGTAAAAACATATTATTATTAACCTGTTCAGATTGTGTTTCCTTCCCTTCTCTGAAGTGTATTTTTACAAATATTTCCTTGATGTATTTCCTTGAAAGTCTTCTTTCTTGCTGCTTATAGTGTCAGGCACATACTCTATGGAGGATTCCACTGGCAGCCCTTCAAATGATGAGTCAATTTATGTGAAATGAGTGAGATTTTTAGAATGTAGCTTTCAATCTAAAATTGAGGAATTTTGGATGGTATACTGAACATACTGATCATTTTTCAAATTATATACAGTGTCCTCCACAATTATTGGCACCCTTAGTGAATGTGACCAAAATAGGCTATGAAAAAATATGTCTTTGCTGTTTAGACTCTTGGTGTTTCACTCAAAATATTTACAAAAATCTTACCTTTTCATTGAAGTAAAATAATTCAAAGAAAAAAAAGATGTTGACATGAAATGAATATTATTCTCCAAAACAGGTGTGCCACAATTATTGGCACCCCTTAATTTAATGTTTTGAGCAGCCTCCCTTTGCCAAGATAACAGCTCTGAGTCTTCTCCTATAATGCGTGATGAGGTTGGTAAACACATGGCACAGGATCTGAGACCATTCCTACAAACAGTATCTCTCCAGATCCTTCAGATTCTGAGGTCAACACTTGTAGATTCGGCTTCAGCTCTTCCCACAGATTTTCTATGGGGTTGCGGTCGGGGGACTGTGATGGCCATGGCAAAACCTTTATTCTGCTGTCCGTGAACCATTTTTGTGTTGATTTTGAGATGTGCTTCGGATCATTGTGCTGCTGGAAGGTCCAACCACGGCCCATTTTAAGCTTCCTAGAGGGGGCTGTTAGGTTTTCATTTAATATCTGCTGGTATTTGATGGAGTCCATGATACCATGTATCCTAACAAGATGTTGAGGGCCTTTGGAAGAAAAACAGCCCCACAACATCAAAGATCCGCCACCATACTTCACAGTGGGTATGAGGTGCTGAAAGGAATTATTTCTATATCCCAAATGTATCGGAGACTCAGTCAGATTGTGATGAAAAACCAAGGATCCAGGTTTATTCTCACACCTCATGTAGGCCGGGAACAGAATACACATGAGAAGTTTAGAATAATCTCACAAAATCCAAATAACACTAAAATGACCAGTAGGTCAGATATATTGAATTATTGCCTATGGAATATCCCCCTTTTCAAGACTTAAGGTCTTGAACATAAATCTTTGTTTGTAAGATCAGAGTAAACGCTTGCTTAAGTTTTGGGTGAATACAGTCAGTTTTTATTATTATTTTTTTTCCCTCTCTCTCTTTCTCCTAAAGGTGCGCATTCTCTCGCGAGGTAAGGCGAAACCTTTTCTCATCAGGGTGCCTCACACCTGTGTTACGTACCGGCTCAAAGTACGCAACATAAATGGGGAGACCACGCACAATTTCAATAATAAGAAGTGAATTTAATAAACAATAGGAGTTTAACACAGACTAGAAATAATGGAATAGTAAAGCAATAAACATTAAATACGTGTGGTGTAAGTCAGTGTAGAGGAATAACCCAAAATGTGATGTGGATCAGTAAAGGAGCAACAAACAAAACACAACGAAGCACAAAAACCGCGAGGAGGAGAGCCAGACCGCCATGTTGGAATGTAGCCTTTATATCCTCCAGCCAATCACGCGCACTTGAGCAGAGACAAGGGCAAAACCAATATTCCCATCTGCCCGTGGGCGGGGTTAGCTGGGTCGTCACATATCCCCCCCCTTAAAACAGAAGCCCACCGAGATGGGATTCTGTCATTTAGTATACATCCAAAAACATTCAAATAAAGCTCCCAAAAAAAAAACAACAAATATGACAAAACACTCACCATCCTCAACCGATCTGTCATATCCACTCTGACACACCATACAACACTCACACTGGGCCCATTCACCCCATCACCACCTCTCCCTCTCCCGCCACTCCACCTCCTGACCATCAGCAATTCTAGTACTTAGAAAAGCAGTTTAAGATGATAAGGGACAGATATGGAGAAAAGAGAAATGAGACAGGCAAACAACTTACCCAACCACACCTGCGGCGCGAGACAGCGCATCGGCCATTACATTATCCACCCCTCGAATGTGGTAAATTTGTAAATGGTACGGCTGTAAAAACAAAGCCCAACGCATCAAGCGTTGATTTGGGTTCTGTAATGAATGCAAAAATGTCAGTGGATTATGATCTGAGAAGACGACCACTGGGTGGGCACCACCCCCAACATACACATCAAAATGTAGAAGCGCCCACACCAATGCCAACGCTTCTTTCTCAATGGTTGAGTAGTTGAACTGGTATTTATTGAACTTTCTTGAAAAGTAACAAACTGGACGGTCAAGTCCTTGGTCATCTACTTGCAACAACACTGCACCCGCCCCAACCTGACTCGCGTCCACCTGGATTTTAAACGGACGGTCAAGCCGAGGAGCCGCCAGGACCGGTGCAGTGCTCAGTAACAGTTTGGCATTGTCGAATGCCTGTTGACACTCCGGTGTCCAACTAAATTGAGTCTTTCCTTTTAATAAGTTGGTGAGGGACGCTACCACGGTAGAAAAGTTTAAACAAAAACTCCGATAATAACCTATCATGCCCAGAAATCTCATCAATTCCTTTTTTGTTGAAGGACGAGGAAAACCATCAATGGCCGTCACTTTGGCTCGTACCGGCCGCACTTCTCCCTGCCCGACTACCTTCCCCAAATAGACCACTGTGGCCCGCGCAAATTCGCACTTTGCCAAATTTACTGTCAAATTGGCTTTGGCAAACCTTTCGAACAAAGCAGACAGACGCAACAAATGACACTCCCACGTATCACTATAAATAACAACATCGTCTAGGTACACAGCGCAACCCTCAAGGCCAGATATTACATGATTCATAAGCCTCTGAAAGCTGGAAGGGGCATTTCTTAAACCAAATGACATGACATTATAGGAGTAGAGACCTGATGGTGTAACGAAGGCAGCTATCTCTTGCGCCCGCGGCGTTAACGGTATTTGATAGTAACCTTTTAGAAGGTCGCACTTTGTGACAAATCTAGCAGACCCCACGCGGTCCACACAATCCTCTATTCGAGGCAGCAGAAAAGAGTCGGCCTTAGTCACTTGGTTTACTTTGCGGTAATCGGTGCAAAATCTGAATGTCGAGTCTGGTTTAGCCACCAACAAGCATGGTGAACCCCAGCTCGAATAAGATGGTTTAGCCAGGTCATTGTCCAGCAAGTACTGGACCTCACCCTCCAGGATTTTTTGCTTGACTAATGGAACACGATAAAACCGTTGTTTAATGGGCGCAGCGTCTCCCACATCAATATCGTGCTCAATCAGATTCGTACATGTCGGAGTATCGGAGAACAAAGAAGAAAAGGAAAAAATCAAAGACTTTAACACATCCCTCTGGCTATCAGGCATATGACTTACTAGGCCATTCAGATTTTGAAGCATCTCAGAATTTTTTAACCGTGGTAACAAAATACTGTCATCGGGGGCGCCTTCATCCTCCACCTCCTCTGCCACCGGAGGAGAATCTGAACCCACGCCACCGGCAACAGCTAGAACAACAGCATCAACCTTTTCACCAGACACGTCAGCCCTGGATGACTGAGTGTAATACCGTTTTAATAAATTGACATGACAAAGCTGAGTTGCTTTTCTCCGTTTTGGTGTGGCAATCAAATAATCAAGCTCTGCCACTTGACGGACAACAACATGAGGACCGGTAAATCGCGCACGAAACGGTGAGCCAGGTATGGGCAACAAAGCTAAAACCTGGTCACCTGGACTAAAGAGCCTAGGCTCTGCTTTTCGGTCAAACATTTTTTTCATCCGTGCTTGAGATTTACCCAGATTTTTCGCGGCACACTGCCACGCTAAAAACAATCTGCGACGAAAACCATCGATATAATCAATAAGATTTACCGGAGGCTCAGATTCTTGTAAGCCATCTTTTAACAATGACAGCGGACCACGGACTTTATGCGCGAATACCAACTCGTTTGGACTAAAACCAAGACTGTCTTGCGACACTTCCCGAGCAGCCAAAAGCAACCATGGTAGGCCATCCTCCCAGTCGCGCTGGAGCTCAGAACAGTATGCACGCAACAATGATTTGAGTGTGAGATGAAAACGCTCAAGAGCACCTTGGCTCTGAGGGTGATAAGCACTGCTCAAACTGTGGCTTATTCGAAGATGTTTTAAAACTTCGGCAAACACCTTAGACGTAAAATTGCTGCCTCTATCCGATTGTATTACTTTTGGGATACCAAATACTGAAATAAATTGCGAGAGAGCTTTGACAATTGACTTAGTGTTGATACTTCGTAACGGGTATGCAGCGGGATATCTCGTCGTCTGACACATCACTGTCAACATGTGAACCGCACCAGACTTCGATGGAGGCAATGGACCCACACAATCGATCAACAAGCGCTCGAAAGGCTGGCCCACTGCTGGAATTGGATGCAACGGCGCGGGTTTAATGGACTGATTCGGCTTTCCAGCTACCTGACAAGTATGACACGTCTTTATGAACCCTGCCACGTCTCGCTTCAAGCGCGGCCAATAGAAATGTTGCAATAGCCGGCTGTATGTTTTCCGCACCCCGAAGTGCCCAGCCCCTTCCCCGTGGGCCGCCTGCAACACCTGATCTCTGTACTTTTTCGGCACAACAATCTGCATCAATGTTTCACTCAGATCGTTATTTACAGACTCAAATTTCCGCACCAACAACCCGTCACTATTAAAGTATCCCCTCTCTGCACTCGGAATCTTTTCTCCCGACAGAGCTCCAACGAAAAACTCTGCCAATCCATTGTCTTCTATCTGCGCAGCAATAAAGTCATCCCGATCAAAGGAATTTGGCAATATCGGCAATTGTACCATCTTATTGCTAGCTTTTGACAAACCTGACGCACCCTCCACTGTCTGTGTGCGACTCCTTGCACGAGTCACGACACAGGCCGTGAAAACATCAGGGAATTCTATAGCGCAATCGTCCGGCCTAATAACCTCCATAGGCTCGATGGTTACGATCGGTGGGGCTGGCCCACTGGGCCACACTTTATCTCTGGCTAGATGATTGCCCAAGATGACATCAACCCCTGGCACTGGCAATACTGGGCGAACTGCCACAACCACCTCCCCTTGCACAAGATCGGAGTTCAACCTGATTTTATGCAGCGGAACGGACATAGTGTGCATACCAATTCCCCTAATCAAAACACTCTTTCCAATACTAGAATTAACAGAAAATGGCAAAGCGGTCTCTGCCACAAAACTTTCGGTAGCGCCAGTGTCACGTAATATTTTAACGGGTATCTTATTCGAACCGTCGACAAGTGAAATGAAACCATTGGTAATGAAAGGCCCATAACCTCCCCCGACCTGTTCATTGGCACCAGAGCTGCACAGCTCCACTGCAGGGCAATCAGGCACCACACAACCTGAACCTCCAGCAGGGACTGTACCCTCTGCCAGCCGTGACCTCACCACCACTTTGGCATAATTCACCTGACACACAGGGGCAGCGCATAAGCTATATCTGGTAGAGTTAGACTTTCCCGCATTTTTATCTTTTAATACGGGACAATCCTGTTTCCAGTGTCCCATCTCCAGGCAATACCTGCATTGATTATCCGAATTGGCATTAAAACGTTTAGGATCTTGTTTACCATCATACCGAACATTTGAATTACCACTGAACCAGTGTGATCGAGGTTCATCTCGAGTATATGTACGGTTACGAAAGTGTTCACCGACTCTACTTTTATGAGTTAACTCATACTCATCAGCGAGCACTGCAGCCTCAGAAACGGTTTTAACGGTGTGTTCATTAATAAAAGTAGTAAGCCGCTCAGGGACGATGTTTTTAAACTGTTCCAGTGTAATTAATTCGAACAATTCCTCAAAGGTGGTCACATCGACTGAGTGAAGCCAGCGGGTAAAAAACGCAACAAGATCTCTACCAACTTCAGCATAAGTTTGCCGTTCACCTCTTTTCCAGTTTCTGAACCGCTGTCGATAATACTCTGGAACTTGTTCGAATGCTCGCAGAACAGCCTCTTTGACGCACCTGTACTGTTTTCGCTCTGTCAACGACAACGCCACAAACGCATCTTGGGCTCTCCCGGTAAAGACAGTTTGAAGTAAGAGCGTGCGCTGAGTGTCACTCCAACTATGCTCATCAGCGATACCCTCAAAAAGCGAAAAGAAGATATCGGGATCACGTTCATTAAATTTAGGTAAAAACCTAATAATTTTAGAAAGATCACCGTGAGTGCTAGACGGCGCAGGGAAATCATCACCGACCCGCATCTTCCCTTCAGCAATTAATCTCAGCTTCTCTTTTTGGATTTCCATATCACTTATTTCTGCTGTTGCTGTAGTCTTATTTTTTCTAGCTCGAATAGACGTTCTTTCTCTCTTTCGGCTGACTGTTCCAATTCACGTTCCCTTTCATACACACGCTCGGCCTCTAAACGTTTGAGGTCTAATTCGCGCTTCTTTTCCTCGGCCTCTAAACGTTTGAGGTCTAATTCACGCCGATTTTCTCTTTCCGAGGCTTCACGCTCCCTTTCATACTCACGTTTATTTTGTTCTGCTTCTAAACGTTTCAGTTCAAACTCACGCTGGAATGCGCGACCCTTCTCTTGCTCGGCGGCCTCCAACCGTTTGTATTCGAGCTGAAGCTTTAAGAGCTCGGCCTGGTTTTCCAGACTCCCCACCTTTTCCCCTGCATTAGGGGTTGACGTCGCTGTCGGTGGACCAGATGTCTCGGCGGTAATTTGACTAGAAATTACCGACATATCTACCAATTTTGATTTCACACATTTTTGGAGTTCTTGTTTTTTTAAACCCTTCGGAATATCAAATTGGTAGTGTACCGCAACCTGACCCAATTGCTCTTTTGTCAAACTATCCAATAAATCTTCGGTTGGAGACGTAAAAAAATCCTCTACTTCTATGGTAGGCATTTCAATTTTCTCTACAATACCTCTCTATTTACAAGAAAATGGCCAACTGATCCAATTATCTGCCATGAACGCAGCAGTGCAAAATCCGCAAACCAGGCACAGGCGAACCAACCCCATTTACCACACAAGAACAAAGAGCTTCCCCGCATCTACCTCCCACCAAAAAAAAATACCCTAAATATTACTAATCTGACGTCTTCAGTGCGTCCACATACAATTGAGTTGCTTGCACCGCAACCCCAGCGCGTCCGACGCACCAAAAACAACAAACTACAATAAAAAGAAAAACAACAAACAGCGGTAAGCGCTCTACACCTGCACGGGGTCCAATTAGCTCAGGTAGGATCTAACCTACCGTCACCCTCCCACTTACCAGATACACCTGCGCCCAATTGCCAACCTGCACAGCCGCGTTACTCTTATAGCCAGACAACGTGCAGACTGCAGGATCCCAAATGCAGCTCCCTCCTCCACGGCCAAACAAAGAAAGCAAGCGAAACCAAACAAATCCTATATCTTAACCAAATTACCATCCAAATAAACAATGTATGCGCGGTACTCCCCGATCTGAACTTTGCTGCAACAGGTAATTTACACCTGTGAGAAAAACTATATTGCAACAAATTTCACGCACTACCACCAGGCTACAAGTGGCAATATCCAGTTACATACCAGAATACAGGCTAAGGCACGGACGAGCCCCCACATGTTACGTACCGGCTCAAAGTACGCAACATAAATGGGGAGACCACGCACAATTTCAATAATAAGAAGTGAATTTAATAAATAATAGGAGTTTAACACAGACTAGAAATAATGGAATAGTAAAGCAATAAACATTAAATACGTGTGGTGTAAGTCAGTGTAGAGGAATAACCCAAAATGTGATGTGGATCAGTAAAGGAGCAACAAACAAAACACAACGAAGCACAAAAACCGCGAGGAGGAGAGCCAGACCGCCATGTTGGAATGTAGCCTTTATATCCTCCAGCCAATCACGCGCACCTGAGCAGAGACAAGGACAAAACCAATATTCCCATCTGCCCGTGGGCGGGGTTAGCTGGGTCGTCACACCTGTTTGCCAATTTTTGGTGGGCCCCCTGATGTTTTTAAGGTAAAATTTCTTACCGACGTTATTTCAAAATAACCGCCCTCTCCAGCCGCGAGAGCCAAAAAATGTAAGCAGATAAATAATTACATGTACAGTACAGGGTACCCATTCGGAAACATGAAGTTACAAACAGTGGGAACACAGAACAAAATTAACTATACATGAAGATGAACTCAAACAAAATGAAATAACTCGGATTACACAATCGTCTTATCAAGTTTTTCAGAAACGTATTCTAAACTCTCCTGCTGTGTTTGTGCAGGCTTTTTAGATTGATGCATGAGATGACAGATCATAGGCGAGCAATAACAGCAACAATACATGAGGGTAAAGACGGCTCTCAACACCCTGTTGAAATTAATTGGAAAGTAGTCCCTGATTTGCATGGATGTTTTTGTTGGCTTGTTTCACAATTTGGTCCAAATCATCGACGGAACTGGTCATATCAGATATATAAATACAGCATTCTTTGCCAATTATTTTACAAGTACCACCCTGTGAAGCGAACAGGAGATCTAAAGCCATACGATTTTGTAGTTGGAAAGTAGTCCCTGATTTGCATGGATGTTTTTGTTGGCTTGTTTCACAATTTGGTCCAAATCATCAACGGAACTGGTCATATCAGATATATAAATACAGCATTCTTTGCCAATTATTTTACAAGTACCACCCTGTGAATCGAACAGGAGATCTAAAGCCATACGATTTTGTAGTGCTAATTCGCGAGTGGCTGTTAATTCCGTTTGTATAGCCTGAATCGTTTTGAGGGTTTGATTAGATGTTTGTTCGAAAGCTTGCCTAAGGGCTGCTGCGTCTTTTTGTAAATTTCTTATACCCAGGGGAGCGAGGATAACCCCAATCCACTGTTCTACCTCTCCGACCTCTCGCTTATGGCGGTGGTGTGTGGACGTTTGAGATTGGAGAATATCGTGAATAGTGATTTTGTCTACTACACGTGAAGGAGGGATCAAATGAGCTAGATAACATATCCCTGAGGCATTAACTGGAATGACAGTGTACGCAGACTTGCCGCATGCAAAAGCAGACCATTGTATGTACACCTGGAATGGTCCAATGTGTTTGACTTTAATCAGTAGCTTGCGTCTGATTTCAGCCGGAACCTACGTCAGACTTTACCTGTCATAAAAATGTAACCTGATGCATTTCTTAACCACGCCCACCTGAGCGTGGATAATAGCCGCATCTCCCCAGATGTGACCCTCTCTCTGTGCCGGCGCCCACCTGGCACGGACCTTTTCACCTCTCTCCCTCCGGACATCGACCGAGGAGCAAGCCTCTTTGACCTCCTCTCACCTCAGGCATCGCCTGCACACGGTGAATAACTACTCTCTTTGTTCTCACTTCTTACGGCCGACATACGCCTAAGATCTCAGTCACCGAACTGATAAATGAGACGAAGTAAGTTTAGCGAAAGCAGCTAACAATAGACCTGCTAGCTAAATTGCAGAGGAAAGCAGCTAACAATAGACCTGCTAGCTAACTCTACACAACGGGAACAAAAGGCAGACTGCAACGTTCTGAGCGATCAAATCCTCCGACCTAAACTGCAGGGAAACAGACATCACAGCAAGGACAACTTTCTCCATTTACGGACGGCATCATCTCTTCTCTGCCGTTTCAACATCGGACTCGCCAGCACGACCCTTTTCATAAAGGACTGGTAACTCTGACATTAACTGGGCATTTAGCTATCCTAGCTATTCACAACCTGGCTAAGCATAAGACTGTTTACATGCCATTGTTCATGTGTTTCATATGTTTTGTTTACTGAATGTAACTGTTTATATATATATGTTCATTGTTAGCTGGTAGTTGGCTTCGCCACACCATCTAAGGGTTATCGTTAGGATTGCTTCTCAGACACATCGGGTCTTGCATGCATCACTAACCTTTTCCCTGTTCTAACATGGCACCTAAATCACGCACGATTACATATACATTGGCCTTCACATAGCCACACACGCGAAGAGAATACTCGAACTTCGTGCTGCATATACGCTCGCCCTTGTTCACATCACATGTATGTTCGCGTACGTGCACACACATGCACGCGGAACTACGGTGATCAAACAAAGGAAAACACACACATTCTTTCTGGCGCGCTCCTAACAGCGCAACCCCGAGCCCACCGGCTCACACACACACATCCCCACATTCCTTCAATTCATTGGTTAGTTACATTTAGCTAGATTACATATTGTGTGTTATTTCCTTATCATTGTGTAAATAAATACTTTGATTTATATACGCTGGTTTATTTAATGTTACACAAGAATGGACGTTGCCAACCTCTTCTATTCAGAATTCTAATGACCTTCAACCATACTATTAGTAAGGTAACTTTGGTTGTATTTATTAATTTAATTATTAATCAGAGTTCCAAATTGATAGTATAATATATTTTATGAGACTGATATATTTAACGAGACTGATTTGTGGATTATCTTTACTTTGACCACCGTGGAGGACACTACCCTTTGTGTGGCGCCCCCTAGGTGTTCAACTTAATTGATCTGCCTTTGTGTTGAATGGTTGATGCCTGTCCAATCGGGTGAGATTACCAACATATTGTTGCTGTTGCAAGGACAGCACCAGTGTGTCTTGGTGGCCCTCGCAAAGACGGTATCACGATTTACACACAATTGCACCCACATTCACCCGGCTCCTGCTCACAGGGTAAGTTACCTACATAGTCTGGTACTCCCATGTGAGGCTGGTACCAATTTCACCTACATAATTGGGTGCAGCCCGTGTGAGGATAGTACTGTTGGCAATCATTCATATTTGTGCAATATTAATGTCAGCTTAATTTCAGGCCAAATTCAGAATTTTATATTCTAGTGTTAGACTAGGCAAATAGTCATAACACTCACTGCCACTAGTCTGCCATAGCACTAGGCACTAGCTTTACTTACAAATAAGTGCAAAGCTTTATATATCAAATTGAGCTCACAAGCTAGTTGATATTTAACTAGTGAACCGTCACTTTTTCCAATCAGTGAAATTCTTAGAACTTGCTGTTGCTGCTAGCCATTCAGGTTAAACCTACTCTGTAGGAATTGTGAATTTCTGTCCAGCATTTGAATACCACATATTCAATGCAACGTTGTCAAGCTGTCAGAATTAACTGTGCTAAATCTTCTGCTTCCCTTTTGAATTAAGTCACAGCGTGCCACCGGCCCTGTGAAAGAGAACTTGTACCTGACTGTTACTGCCTTGCATTCCAGCCAGTGAAAGGAATAGAGACTGAGAGAGCCACAGCGTGCTACCGGCCCTGTGAAACAACTTGTGCACCTAGCTGTTACCACCACGTGTTCCAGCTTGAGTCTAGCCAAGGTAATATCCTGACTGTTACTGCCCCGCATCTCAGTTAGTGTGCCCAAACTTTTATGCCCACTAGAGCCACTAGATGGTGTTGTAGCTATACCACATTCACTGGAAGCTACCCCTCATAGCGTAGGTTACTACACTTTTAGGTTAGGCCAGTGTACTGCCCACGTCACACTGCAAGGTGTCTGCCACTGCAACACCATAGCCAAACACCTAAGTTCAGTCCTACTTTACCCTATTTTAGCTTACCCCTACAGCTAAACATAACGATGGATAACCCCTGTGTAGAGCAGTTTATCTCTTCCGTAGCGCAAAGCCTGAAACCCGGCTACGCTGAACTCATTAACAGTTTGAGTTTCAGTGAATGCAGGAAGGAGATAGACTCTCTACTAAGTAACAGGTATGATGCACAGACTGCATCCAAAGACCCATTGTTAACGTGCTTGCTACTGAACTTTCACAGGCAAACCAGCCTTGCCTTTCAGAGCAACGCAGCATTAGATAGGGAGGTAGAATACCTTAAAGCGCAGAATGCTAGTCTCCTCCACGAGGTACAGACAGCTAGCAAGAAAGCTATGTGCTACCTAGGAGACCTACACTCAACAGAGTTAGAACTCTTTTCACACAAGGAGGAGCTACTGAAGGTTAGGTCAGAACACCCTGCCCCACCACAGTCGTTCAGCCGATGTGAGTCAGGCTACTCTGATTCACACTCCTCCCTTGATGAAAGGTCTAGCCCTCCTTCCTTCAGATGGGAACACTTCCCAACTGACCCTCAGTCCTTGGGAATGAAGTCAGCTCCTCAACCTCCACTGAGAGACCGAGTTAACAGCCTGACTTCCCATCTGCCCCTAACAGACACTGAAGAAACAGGTAGTTTATCCTCCAGTAGACATACTGCCCATACTTATTCTCAGCCTCTGATCCATAACACATTCGTCCGTGCCCTTCCCTCCGAAGGCAGGACTAGGTCATGTGCAGACTGTTCAGCCTCCTCTCCATACAGCCACGAGAGTGAGCACCGCTGTCCAGCATCTGCTTCTCACCCAGAGAGAAGCACATTAGCATGTGATAGACATGTCCGTTCCCATGCTAGATTAATCTCGCCCTTTTCGGAAAAACAGAGTCCCCGTCTAAAAGTGCTTGAGCTCATAGCTAAGGACATTGAAATGTTTGACCCAGACAACCGTGATCAAGACATTGACGATTACGTTAGGGAACTAGACATTAATATGACCGACCTACCCAATGCAAACCAAAGGGAGAAAACTAAACTCATGTGGAAAACCAGCTCTAAAGCAGTCCACAAGTTTATTCAGGCACAACCTCCCCGTATCAGAGATGATTACGCCGAGCTCTGTCATGCTTTAAAAGAAGAATACTCTTCTCCCGCTGACGAGATCGCATCGTTGGTTCTCCCAAATTAAACACTCCCGTCGAGAACACCCTAGGGATTTTTATAAACGTTTGAGACATGCATACTTCCAGGGCAAGAATGCACCAGGCTTAGAAGAAAGTTCCACCTTCAAGTCTCTGTTCTTGCGAAACCTGCATCCATGTGTGCGCACTCACGTTTCCCTCAGGACGCATCAAGGTAACCCCTCACTGAATGAGATCAGGAAGATGACACAGATGGCTTGGGAAACTGTTGTAAATTCCAAAGAAAGGGGAAAAACAAATTCACTGCCTCACAAGTTCACCCTCACTAGAGATCAAAGGGGGGTGACAAACGGCCTCATAGGGACACTGAGCGTAACCGCCATGTCCATCATCAGCGTCGTAATGGGAATACATCCCCTAGAAGCAGTAGAAGGCCATATTCAGAAATAATGGCCCAGAAACATGACCTGCCCCTAGATTCGTCGGATGATGACTACCGTTACACTGACCGTCTCTCAGACCATGGCCACAAGGCCCCAGACAGTGATAGTGCCTCCGACTGCCCCTCTGACTATGGTTACCCAGAGCGTTACACCCCTGAGCCACGAGTCAGGCGAGTCAGGTTCGCTAATAACTAACTGTCTGCCAAACAACACAAGCCACCCTGCACTGACAGTAAGACAACTGCTTGCCCAGGGATCTCACTTTTCTTGTAGTTGTATAGGCCAACTTGGATTTGTTAGCGACAGCAGCAACTTCCATCAGTCTGAACTGGTATTTCATTAAAACCACTGCAGTAGCACACTAGCTTCATACATCCCAGACAAAGCTAGTCATGCACATGTCCACATCCAACACAAGGTTAGGACATTACCATACTGCCACACAAAACCATGATACAGCCATTTGAGCTTTAGATTTTGAGAACATGATGACACCCTTCCGCAGCAGAACCTGCCTGAAGGTCAAAAACAGCAAAGGCTGCCAAGACTAGTCAGTCACTAGCCATCTACTAGTCAGTATTGTCATTCAATCTATTGAGTGGTCCAACAAACACACTCTTGGATTCTCCAGCAATGGCTTTATCATTGTATCAGGTGCCACTATCTCTGCATCTCAGCCTAACAAGTTGACATCACTAACATTTCCTATTCTCACTAACCCTGATGAGTAGATGACCCACTGGTTTATTTGTTGTATGCTATGTCATTGTCATTACTGTTTATTTGGATCTTGTCTTTTGTAACTTAATGATTTTGTACCTGCTTAGCCAGGATAGATAGTATCAACAAATGCCCAGTACTGATGTTACAACTTTGACTGTCTGACCAATGAACTTTTCCCACACATGGACTATGTACAGTTGTGCTCACTGGATCACACATCCGGTGCAATCCCGTGACCACAGGGGGGATGTAGGTACACCTGGAATGGTCCATTGTGTTTGACTTTAATCAGTAGCTTGCGTCTGATTTCAGCCGGAACCTACGTCAGACTTTACCTGTCATAAAAATGTAACCTGATGCATTTCTTAACCACGCCCACCTGAGCGTGGATAATAGCCGCATCTCCCCAGATGTGACCCTCTCTCTCTGCCGGCGCCCACCTGGCACGGACCTTTTCACCTCTCTCCCTCCGGACATCGACCGAGGAGCAAGCCTCTTTGACCTCCTCTCACCTCAGGCATCGCCTGCACACGGTGAAGAACTACTCTCTTTGTTCTCACTTCTTACGGCCGACATACGCCTAAGATCTCAGTCACCGAACTGATAAATGAGATGAAGTAAGTTTAGCGAAAGCAGCTAACAATAGACCTGCTAGCTAAATTGCAGAGGAAAGCAGCTAACAATAGACCTGCTAGCTAACTCTACACAACGGGAACAAAAGGCAGACTGCAACGTTCTGAGCGATCAAATCCTCCGACCTAAACTGCAGGGAAACAGACATCACAGCAAGGACAACTTTCTCCATTTACGGACGGCATCATCTCTTCTCTGCCATTTCAACATCGGACTCGCCAGCACGACCCTTTTCATAAAGGACTGGTAACTCTGACATTAACTGGGCATTTAGCTATCCTAGCTATTCACAACCTGGCTAAGCATAAGACTGTTTACATGCCATTGTTCATGTGTTTCATATGTTTTGTTTACTGAACGTAACTGTTTATATATATATGTTCATTGTTAACTGGTAGTTGGCTTCGCCACACCATCTAAGGGTTATCGTTAGGATTGCTTCTCAGACACATCGGGTCTTGCATGCATCCCTAACCATTTCCCTCTTCTAAACATGGCATCTTAACTGCGCACGATTACATATACATTGGCCTTCACATAGCCACACACGCGAAGAGAATACTCGAACTTCGCGCTGCATATAGACTCGCCCTTGTTCACATCACATGTATGTTCGCGTACGTGCACACACATGCACGCGGAACTACGGTGATCAAACAAAGGAACATTCTTTCGGGCGCGCTCCTAACAGCGCAACCCCGAGCTCACAAGCTCACACACATATCCCCTATTCCTTCAATTTATTGGTTAGTTACATTTAGCTAGATTACATATTGCGTGTTATTTTCTTATCATTGTGTAAATAAATACTTTGATTTATATACGCTGGTTTATTTAATGTTACACAAGAATGGACGTTGCCAACCTCTTCTATTCAGAATTCTAATGACCTTCAACCATACTATTAGTAAGGTAACTTTGGTTGTAGTTATTAATTGAATTATTAATCAGAGTTCCAAATTGATAGTATAATATATTTTATGAGACTGATATATTTAACGAGACTGATTTGTGGATTATCTTTACTTTGACCACCGTGGAGGACACTACCCTTTGTGTGGCGCCCCCTAGGTGTTCAACTTAATTGATCTGCCTTTGTGTTGAATGGTTGATGCCTGTCCAATCGGGTGAGATTACCAACATATTGTTGCTGTTGCAAGGACAGCACCAGTGTGTCTTGGTGGCCCTCGCAAAGACAGTATCACGATTTACACACAATTGCACCCACATTCACCCGGCTCCTGCTCACAGGGTAAGTTACCTACATAGTCTGGTACTCCCATGTGAGGCTGGTACCAATTTCACCTACTCCATTTAGGTGCCACAAGGGGTGTGCTTGTTACTCTGACAGTTAACGTATTATTGCAATGTGAAGTCCCGAGCTTTGTTTCCGGTTCCTAGGAAAGACAGGCAGACTAGCGAATTCACTGTGACTGCAGGCATGGGTACCACAACACGGGGGTCGTTCTCTCTCGGGCATACAGTTTGGCTAGGATTAACGCATTTTTCCCCACACCTTTGGCTAATGAGCTGAACGTCACGTTCCCCTGTGGGTTTAATAGCTTCCTGCGTTTGCCAATCGCATTGCCAAGGTCCGGTTGGTGTGTTATACACGCCAAAGTAATCGTTTCCTTTGTAGTCTAGGTGGAATGTGTCCATTCAGTTAATCGAATCTTATCTCGAGTCCACTGACATGGCAATGTTTTGTTATGTCTACAAAGCATTTCTAAAGCTTTACTAGCACTAACAGCTCGTACCATACTAGGTCTATCAGTTACTAAATCCAGACGAAGACTTTTGTTTGAACATAGAGGGCTCCAAGAGAAATTTCCCACCGCTGCGATTGCACCCATATCTACTGTCTCAGTACATTTTTTTCATAGTCGGGGCTGCTGCTTGCGCCACAGCTCCCACATCTTCTATGTGTGACTTAGTAAATGAAGTTAACATGGCAATTTCTCCCCTTCTTTTCGCTATTTTGTCATTATTATGTTTTTAACCTTCAAACTCTTAATAACCAAAATGTTTATTTATTTATATTTTGTTATTACTGCAGTATCCTCTGATATTTATAATGATGGGTGGGGGGCTGCGGGAACTTCAGGATGATGCTCTACTCAAGTATCACAGGTCCAACGTTTAGGGGTACACTAGACTCTTTAAGAAGGGTCTCTAACGTGGGTTATTATTATTGTCACGTCAGAGCCCACACCTGCACCAGCCACGCCCCCGTTAGTTTCCACTCGCTCACTCTCACCGGAGTACTGATCACGCACACCTGCATTACACTCACCGGGTTCCTAATCACCCACACCTGCCACAGCCCCTACATATACCTCTCACTCCCGTCACTCGGTGTCTGGTATTGCACTTCTACGGTTCACAACCCTAAGAATTCCCGCAGCCTGACTATCTTGGATTATCGCTACCGCCGTCATAGTTTGCCTTGTGTTGAGCTTAATTTTTGCTCCTGTTTGGTGTTCGTGCTTAATTCTCGTTCAGTTAATCCTTTGCCAAGTGTGACTTGTGTTTTGTTTTCCACAGCGGCGTTTATAGTTTTGATCATACAGAGGTTGCCTCTCAGTGTTCTTTTCTGCGCACTGATCGCCAGCCCTCTTAGGTCTCGGCAGGGCCACGAGCCTGCGCCCCTCTGTGAGTAGTGACTGTATTCCCTGTGACTGCCGCAGCATCTACGTGTCGACATCATGTTGTCTGTGCTGTGTGTCCCTGGTTGTCTCCATTTGCAAAATAAACTCTGTTTCAAGTATGCAATCTCGAAGTCTGTGCGTTCCGTGACAATTGTTCTTAATGTTCTTAATAAGGGTGTGGATGTTTTTCAAGCTCTCTCCCATTCTTTGGAGGGGGCTAGGGTTGTGGCAACAGGGTTATCAGGGTTGGTATGGATATCTCTCTGTTTTTATTTGCTTTTACATTTGGATTGCTGCACTGCTCAACCTCATATGCATTGTATGTATACCAATTATTTCCTGAAAGCTAATCTACATTTTATTAGCTGGAATGTTAATGGACTGAATAGCCAGATTAAGTGAACTGCTTGCTTAGACCTCTTACATAGACAACAAGTGGATGATGCTTTCATGCACAAAAATCCCATTTAAGAACTGCTGACACTCACTTTGAACTCTAAAACCAGGGGTTCTTTAGTAGTGCTGAAACGCAAACTCTCAGAGGTTCAGTAGGGGACCCCAGAATGGGGTCCAATTAAGGGGTTGATAAGAGATTCATCAATCTTTTTCCTCCCATCTTAAAAAAAGCAGACTCCTCAAAATAAACATTACTAGGCCTTACTAGGCGAAATATCTGCAACAAGAACTGAGTTTAACTCTTTACTGAGGCAGAGGGCAGAGTCCTTGACACATAGAACTAGGAGAACATATTACTTGAATGGATCTAGGCCAATTATTAGCTTTAAGGTTTAAAAATAATGAAAAATATTCTTACATCCTGACCATCAAATCACACCTTCGCACTTAAACTGAGCCTGGTGAAAATAATTCAGCATTTAAAACATTCTATTCTAATCTATATAAATCAGAAGTAACACTAGACTCAAACATTTGAAAAACTTTTTCCATGGTCTGGATTTGCCCTCTCTCTCCAAACACGATTCCAAAAGACTAAATTCCCCCATCTTCCTAAAGAGGTTACGAAAGGCTCTTGTCAACATGAAGAAAGGGAAATCTCTGGGCTGGGACTGTATAATACCAGAGTTATATCTTGCTTTTTGGGGCATTCTTGGTTGATCATGTCCAACCACGGTTGGACATGATCAATACTGCGATTTATAAAGGTGTACTCAGATCAGGTGCTAATACTGCTATAATCACATTGCTTCCCAAGCCAAACAAAAACCCTTCTCAATGCAGTCATTGTAGACCCCTACCCCTTCTCTTTGGGTATCAAACTCTATGATAAAGTGCTTGTGACACACCTAGAAACTAATTTGACAAAATTGATACATAACGACCAAACTGGATTTATTAAGACCCGATTGGCATCTGATAATGTGCGCCACCTTCTACATATTATTCATGCGGCAGGTACATTTGATGAAGTCCTGTCACTAGACACTGAAAAATCCTTTGACAGGCTAGAGTTGGATTATCTTTGGACTCCTCTGGACACTTTTGGATTGGATCCACAGTTTATTAAGATGGTCAAGGTATTGTATGCCAATCCTTCAGCAATGGTTTACACAGGCAATATTTGCTCCACTCGTTAGGGTTGTCCCCTCTCCCCATTACTTTTTTCCCTCTCTCTTGAACCATTGTCTCAGAAATTTTGGAGGCGACACAGGACACACACACACGCGCGCAGGTAGGCCTGAGGTCACGGTGGACCGTCCTTCCTCAAGGACCCCCCAGGAACAGTGGGCAGCTTGTAAGCACCCGGGGACCAAGTGAAGTGAACTGTACATCTTTGGTCAGGGATGGACATGTGTTCTGTTATTTTGCATGTTTTTTCTGTTGGGGTCCTTAGTGGAGGAAACCCCTTGTGAACACAGGGAGAACATGCAGACTCCACACAGAAAGCCCCGGGAGATTGCCCACCTGAGCACTGTGCACTCTGGGGAGGACCTGCCCCCAGAGCCAACAGCACCCCATGCGGGAATCGAACCCATGACCTTCTTGCTGTGAGGCGGCAGTGCAAGCAGTGCAAGCAACTGAGCCACCATGCCATATCTTTATACGCTGATTATATCTTACTCTATGTCAGCAATGCAGGGTTCTCAATTCCACATTCATTATCCACTTTTGATGTATTCAGCTCTTTTTCTGGGTATAAAATGAACTGGTCTAAATCATCATTAATGCACTTAAATTCAGCATCATCACTCACGCCCCTGCCATCCTACATTCCAATAGTAAGGCAGTTTAAGTACCTTGGTGTGGATATATTCCTTTCTACATCTCTCATAGTATCACGGAACTAGCAAAGAATATATTTATATCAAATTGAAAAAGCTATTGAACGCTGGTCTAAGAACCCAAATTCCCTTCAAGCCTGCATATCAATTGTAAAAATGGATGTACTTCCTCATATAAACTTTTACTCTTCTATGGTTCCCCTTGCACCCCCAACCATACCTTTTGGAGACATATATGCTCCACTTTAACACTTCCAACACTAAGGCCTGTTTTTGACTCTGTTAGGTATTCTGCCATGCCTGATATTTTGAGGCAAAAGTGGCATTGATTGATTATATTCTAGAATACCTCAGCAATAATAAAATGAGAGTAAACAGAATGTAGTCAAATAACTCTTTTACTCTGAACCTTGTAAACATAGGTGTTATCTCCACATAGGTGAGTTTAGCATTCAGAAAGTGTTTGTGGTTTCTATACTAATTATAAGTAATTTAGAAAGTGACTCTTTCTTCACCTAAACCACAATGAATATTGATGAGTTAGGTCTGAATGTATCTGCGATTGCCACTCCCCATTGTCATGTCCTATGGCCTGTCTGTCAAAGACAACGGGAGCGTAATTACTTCACGGGAGCCTAATATTAAATTCTGCGCAGACAACAAACTCCAAACACCGACGTATGTAGCCTAATAAAATTAACTCTGAGCATGATATGTTTTTTACTGTAGAATAGTCTTAGCGACATGAAGTAATTTATATGATTCAAAATCGCCTTGCCGAGTTGACAGTATTAGCCTAAACTCAGAACTCCGAGCATAATATGACATGCGTTTTACTCCCTATAAGTCAGTGTTTCTCAAACCTTTTCAAACCAAGGACCACTTAGCCAATAAAAAATACTCACGGACCATCTAACTAAATAGTATATCCCCGGAACAACAGGCCCCTACCCAGACTCGGCGCAAGACAATTGTTAGCGGCACATGATTTTCGCGGCTGGGCACTCCTTTTTTTTCGTACCGATAGGCTAGTTATAGATATGACAATGCGCTAGGCAAAGCATCTGGAACCCTGCTCCATGCATGACTTGGTTATGTTACAAACTATAGTTCGCTCACAGCCTCATACTCCCATCACACACTCAGACATGCCAATGTATCACACAACACAACCAATAAACACAAGGATGTGCATACCGACCACGCAACCGGAGTAATTCACTACCAACAGTAGGCTAGCCGACTGGCATTAATATAGCCATCCTAGTAGTCAACTTTTTATAATTAAGAGTTGTCATTATCCAACGTCACACAACACAGAATATGGTTATCATCTTGTTGTCTCAGCAGCGGGAGAAAGAAACGCTGTTTGAATGAAGCTCTGCAGTGGGATGATGCCCACTGCGGCTGAACCATCTCGCCGTTACACTTTCTCCTTGTCTGTGTCAGAGGCTTTCTCATTTAATTTTCTTTTCATTGTCCCTGTCTTAAGCCACCAATCCATGACCTTGTTAATAGATTAGGCAACTCTTTAATAGATTAGGCTACTACTGACTGTGTTCTCTTCGTTCTGAGTTGTATGTTAGAAATGTCGCAATAATTTACTTGTGGCCGTCCCGGACCATTACGGGCCACTGGCGGACCACCAGTGGTCCGAGGACCACACTTTGAGAACGACTGCTATAAGTTAATCAACAGCATTCATTACAAGAGCTAGTCAAACGAATACAACTTACTCATCACAAATATCCTCGGCTTGGTCAAGGCGAAGCTCAAAGTGGATACATTTTCCCTCATCGTGTTCAGCTGTATGTATGAGGTAAACGTGGACTTGTTTACAGGTGAAACGGGGTCTTTTCAAATTAGTTGTGGCCACGTCACACAGATTCAAGGTTTCTCTGGGTGTTATTTTTATGTCTGTAGGACAAAAACTCGCTGAGCTTTTAAATGCAACTGCTAAAAATAGCACCAACTGCTCCACGGGGCAGCTCCGTGTTGGAAAGGTTAAGTGATATGCTTGAAGTAAATATTCTAATGTCACAACCTTACTTTTACATAATGATGACTCTACCTTAGAACTGACTTTACTACAATGGGCTTAATCATTGCTCTTCGTTATGAACAGACTTATACCAAACCAACACATCAGGCTACTATTTATATATATTTACAGTATTAACAGTCTCTGTTTCTTTTGTCTAGCTGGATCCCTTCTGCGGATTGTGCTGCTGGGTAAAACAGGCGTGGGGAAGAGTGCCTCTGGGAATACCATCCTGGGCGCTGAGAGGTTCTGCGAGGAATACTCACCTGAATCAGTGACAAGGGAGTGTAAGAAAAACAAAGCCAACGTGTCAGGAAGAGAGGTTGAGGTGGTCGACACTCCCGGACTCTTCGACACATTGTTCACCAACGAGCAAATGAAAAAGGAGATTGGGAGGTGCGTGTACATGACCGTTCCCGGACCCCACGTCTTCCTGCTGGTGATTAGGCTGGGTGTGAGATTCACCGAAGAGGAACGCAACACCATGAAGTGGATTCAGGAAACCTTCTCCAAGTTGGCTCTGAAATACTCCATGGTTCTATTCACTGGTGAGGACTCTATCAAAATATCAGTGGAGGATTATATAAAGAAAAGCGCAGCGCTTAGACAGCTAATTAGCCAGTGTGAGAACAGATACCACACCTTTGACAACACGAAGAGGGACCGTACACAGGTGACCAGTCTGCTGGCCAAGATTGATAAGATGGTAGCGACCAATGGTGGACAGCACTACACTGATCATATGTACGAGGAGGCCCAGAGAAAGATTGAAGAGGAGAAAGAGAGGAAGAGGAAGGAGGAAGAGAAGAGACGACAGGAAGCTGAAAAGAAAAGAGAAGAGGAACAGAGGAAGAGAGAGGAGGCCTTGAAAAAGGAGTGGGAAAGACAAGAGGAAAAGAGACGTGAGGAAGACAGGAAGAGGATTGAGGAAGTAGGCAGACAGAGGCTGGAGGAGGAGAGAAAGAGGAGGGAGGAGGACAGGAGGGATAATGAGAAGAAAAGAGAGGAGGAGAGGAAGGACTGGGAGAGGAAAAGAGAGGAGGAGAGGAAGATACATGAGGAACGGGAGAAGAGAAGGGAGGAGGAAAGGAGGGAGGAGGAGAGGAAAAGAGAGGAGGAAAGGAAAAAAGAGGAGAGGAAAAGAGAGGAGGAGAGGAAGGAGTGGGAGAGGAAAAGCGAGGAGGAGAGGAAGATGTATGATGAACGAGAGAATAAAAGAGAGGAGGAAAGGAAGGAGGAGGAGAGGAAAAGAGAGGAGGAGAGGAAGGACTGGGAGAAGAAAAGCGAGGAGTTGAGGAAGAAATATGAGGAACAAGAGAAGAGAAGGGAGGAGGAAAGGAGGGAGGAGGACAGGAAAAGAGAGGAGGACAGGAATGACTGGGAGAGAAAAAGAGACGAGGAGAAGAAGATACATGAGGAACGAGAGAATAAAAGGGAGGAGGAAAGGAAGGAGGAGGAGAGGAAAAGAGAGGAGGAGAGGAAGAACTGGGAGAAGAGAAGAGAGGAGGAGAGGCAGGAATGGGAGCGAAAAAGAGAGGAGGAGAGGAAGATGTATGAGGAACGAGAGAATAGAAGGGAGGAGGAGAGGAAAAGAGAGGAGGAGAGGAAAAGCGAGGAGGAGAGAATAAAACATGAGGAACGAGAGAAGAGAAGGGAGGAGGAAAGGAGGGAGCAGGAGAGTAAAATAGAGAATGAGAGGAAGGACTGGGAGAGGAAAAGTGAGGAGAAGAGGAAGATATATGAGGAACAAGAGATGAGTAGGGAGGAGGAGAGGAAAAGAGAGGAGGAGAGGAAAAGCGAGGAGGAGAGGAAGAAACATGAGGAACGAGAGAAGAGAAGGGAGGAGGAAAAGAGGGAGGAGGAGAGGAAAAGAGAGAAGGAGAGGAAGGACTGGGAAAAAAAAAGAGAGGAGGAGAGGAAGGAGTGGGAGAAAAAAAGAGAGGAGGATAGGAAGAAACATGAGGAACAAGAGAAGAAAAGGGAGGAGGAAAAGAGGGAGGAGGAGAGGAAAAGAGAGAAGGAGAGGATGGACTGGGAGAGGAAACTAGAGGAGGAGAGGAAGAAACATGAGGAACAAGAGAAGAGAAAGGAGGAGGAGAGGAAGAAGGAGGAGAGGAAAAGAGAGGAGGAGAGGAAGGACTGGGATAGAATAAGAGAGGAGGAGAGGCAGGCCTGGGTTAAGAAAAGGGAGGAGGAAAAGAGGGAGGAGGAAAGGAAAAGGGAGGAGGAGAAGAAGAACTGGAGGAGGCAACTAGAGGAGAAGAGTAAGTGTTCACTTATGTGATAAAAGCATGTAACTTTGCACATTTACCTCTTACCATGTAACAATCAATTTCTGCTATGGATCCAAGCTTGGTTAAGGTCCGGACTCGAGATCTGTGCATGCCATGAAGTTGGCGACATGGAAACGAGGCTAACAAATTACAAAAATACAAAAGTTAACTCTGATATATGTGTTGGTGTGAGGGGCAGTAGGTGTTTGGGGCAGTAGGTGTTTGGGGCAGTAGGCGTGAAATCAGATCATAATGGGCACAATTAAATCTGTTAGATATTTAAATTATTTTGGTAAATTTCAGTTGTATTTTGTGTCTACACTGAATGAGTGCTGTCATCATGTTATCTTCCTGAGATGGGTGAGAGAGAGTTGTTCTTCTCTTAGTGAAAAAAACGTGATCATATTTAGTTATTATTTTTTCTGCTCTTAAGGAAAACAATCATTCACAACAATCACTCTTAGGGAATTATCATATTAACTAATTTTTTCCCCTGGCGTATGTTTGCATTGTAGCAGGCAAAAATAAATCTGTTTAATTCATGAATGTCTTGGTGTCAAATTTCATATTCCTTGTGCTCCCACCTCACACCCACACAGACTCCAGCCTATACATTACTATGCAATAAATATTACAATTACAATTTTAAATTTTTACAATTACAAAAAATTATATATTTTTAGGACACATACGCGCGCACGCACACACACACAGACACACACACATACATGCATGCATGTACATGCACACATTACTTTGCCATCTGTTACGTGCACGGCTCAAATGCATGAAACAAAGTTATTTATTAATGATTACAGGTATATATTTATTTATTAAGTATAAGCAAACATGTGGTGAATGTCAGTGTTGTGAATAGAAACTAAATATGTAAATTCAGTTAAATGGTAATTCAAAACAAACAACGACGACAATCCAAAGACCAACGACCAAAATCCAATCACTATCCAAAATCCAATCTCTGACCAACGATAACCAAATGCCGGGAATCCAAAGCTCTCCCGACTGCCATCTGATCAGGGCTTTTGTAGTCTAGCCCATCAAGGATACACCTGTTTCCAATCACCTGCTGTAAAGACAGAGACAGAACAGGCATGCAAATATGATGGGGCGGGGCCTTGACCCGCCAGGGTCGTAACACATCCTTTCCTAACAAAGACTTTAGTGGTGCATTTGTGGTGAATGTCAGATTCATCATAAAGGCAAGTGTTCACAATTGGGTGAAATGGATAACATTTTTGCCATGATGGGGACAATACTTGGCAGTAATGTGTTACATGATATTCCTAAAAGCTCTGCAGTTTAGGAGGCGCTCACTCTGCAGGGATTCCCAACCAGAGCCACATCGCCATCTAGTGGGCTATTAAGGTAAAAACAGTAAAGCGAAACAGGCATTCATGCAGTCATATCCTTCCTCTGATGTCTACCTTCAGATAGGTGTCTCCTTTGTTGTACAGCAGTGAAGGCCAACTCTCAGTTTGCTCAGAAACATATATACTGAAAGGGTATAGGCCAAATCCTTTACTCTTAACACACACACACACACACTTCCTTTCCTCTAGGGTTTGGGTTAGCACACACACACAGACACACATGCAGCCATATCTAATGACTCATTCTGAAATGATATAAGCCAACTCGACTTAGTTCATTTTAATCCCCATGGCTTTGTGTTCAAAGACAGGCCTTCTAGCAAGTTAAAAACGTATTGTTTGAATTTGAAGAAGTTGCGCAAACTTGTCACAATCAGATACATGACACAGGATGCACATCTTTTTTTCAGTCAAAGCACACTCTTCCCTAATATCAGCAGGTCACCATTAGCAACAGTGCATGTATGCTTGAATATCTTTTTTTTTTTTAATCTTGAGGTTTTTCTTGCTAGCAAGTAATCTCATGTTCCATCACTTCTTCTCAGTATTCAGCCATTTTCTCTCATAAGGGCATAAGTCATTATATTATATCACATGATATTATATAATATTATATGTTATTATATTATATAAAGGTCCAGTATTTAGCAGACACTTTTATCTAAAGCGAGTTACATTCTGCAGTGTCTGGTAATGAAACATGGACGGTTGAAGGGCAGCTAACCACTGTACCAGCAATGCTATACTATTTATTATATATTATAATACAGGTATTATTATCAATACTATTATTGTTGTTGTATTATTATTATTATTATTAATATTTGTATTTTTATTTACTCTTTTTCATTTTGTGAAGCATTTTGGTAAAACACACTGTATCTGTCAAGTGGATAACATGTATGAAAATGAATGCAACGTCAGCGATGAGTGTGACAGAGGAGGCACTCAAAGGAAGTACACGCTGAGCCTTATCTTACATCAGTGTGATTCATATTGCGACACTCCAAACCACTTAAGCATAGAATGTCCGAGAAGCTCATCCTCAGCAGTTGCATTCTCCTCTGGTAGGAACATGTTTTTGAACTTCAAATAAATATCCATGATAGTGTTGAAAGAGCAAGGTCAGTAAAGACGGCCTGATAGGCCTACTTTTATGTTAAAAGTTCAGATCTGTGCACCACTGAATTTTATTTCATCTATTTATTTATTTCAGAATTATGCTTGTTGGTCTTTGGCTAAAGTGACAACAGAAAGAACTATACGCTTACAATCAGTTAACAAGAACATTACAACCTTACATTGACCAGATAGAAAAAGTCTTTCATTAGGATGTATTATTATGTGAGTGAAATAATCAGCCTGGTCCATTCTAATCAGTGTGATGTTTGCACAGGACTATACAGCCATGTTCACAAAGCTGACTGCAATCATGTTAATGGTATCCCAGTTGTCTGCTTCAGGTAGGAAATCATGGTTCCTTTACCACAAACACTTGTGGATTCATCTTCTAATGTCTTTGTGATTTAGTATCTGCAACATAGAAAATAATCCCGTTGACAGGACAGTTAAATATTAAACTGAATGAGGACTGGAAGCAGTGGCGTAGCGGGGGTTTTGGCCGCCCTGTGCGGTAGCCAAATTTGCCCCCCCCCCCCCCTTCAAGGAGGATTTCCTACTGGTGCGAATTTTTGTTATTGTTGTCAATATGCCTTTGAAGCTCCGCGAGTTTTTGTCCTAGCGTCATAAACAGAACATCCCCAGAAACCTTGAATGTTCTACTTTAAATATATATACAGTTCGAAAAATAATAATAATTAGCACTTTGTAAGGAGAATAGAATTACAATTTTGCACATTTCATTTTCTGAGTGACAAAACAGCTGCTAACGACCCACCCGTTAGCAAATGAGGGCTATTCATATGTTAAATGCATGGTAAAGAAGGCGGTGTGGACAAACGTATCCACTTTGAGCTGGTTGCTATGGTTACCTAGTTATGCTAGCTAACTAGCTAGCTAAGGAAACTTGTAATAACCTAAACGATTTAAATGGAAGAGTTCAATTTACATAAAATGATAGCTAGTTATCTAGCTGATGTTATAGTCTCCTTGATTTAAATTATACAATTATAATGGGAAAATGTAGAAACCCTCAGGGTGCCTGTGCAACTTTGTATGAACGAGTTCATATTCATGAGTTCATATTGACTCATATTAACACGAAAAGTTCAGCGCATGTATTACCTTACCTATGTGTGTGTAAAGAGTGCTGATATGAAATATGAAAACAACCAGTAGACACATCTATGTGTATAATGTTCTTCTAAAACTTAGGATACCCTGCTTGAAAATGTTGCAGAGTGCAGTCCAGTAAGTAAACTTTGGCACTAAACACAAAGACGTTCCACCAAGATGTTCACACGCGCAGGTCGTGGGAGATTGTTTACAAACTGTTGAACTAACACTTTGCTAGGGAGACCGCGCCACTACAAAACCTTATACCAGCACCATATACTAAATTCGGCCATTTGGGAAAACAACTATTATCAAAAAATTAAAAAAAAAAAAATCACAAGAAAGTTATACAATTATAGTATTGGCCGCGCCCATTCAATTGGCCGCCCTGTGCGGTCCGCACACCCCGCACACCCCACGCTACGCCACTGTCTGGAAGCCTCTTGTCACATCAGCTTACAGATTGACACGTTGCTTTATGATGCCTGATGAATTAGGTGTTGGCACATACACAATATTCAAAGGCAGACAGGGGGCTTCTGGTGTTCTTCAGGCTTTATGTATTTTATCCTGTAGTGCTCAACACTTTAAAGGAGCAATATGTAGGGTGACCAAACGTCCTCTTTTACCCGGACATGTCCTCTTTTCGAGACCTAAAAAATGCGTCCGGCAGGGATTCCAAAAACGTCCGGGATTTTGCCTCGTTGGATATTTGTTTTTCTCTGGGTGTTTCACAAACTAGTTATTACGTCCTTACAAGTTTTGGAAAGGGTATCTCCCTTACGTTCCACCTTCTTGCGCGAGCTCTGACTGTAGAGAGAACTGTCATTGGTCGACCGCCTTCCCAGTGTTGCCAGATAGGAAAATTATCCTCCAAATGCGATCATTTTGTGCCTTTGATACTGTGATGAATGTAGCGTCAATTACGTGATGGCTTGTATTTGGTTGGTGACGTGATTGAGGATGTGAGACACCTGGACAGAAATTTTAAGAATGGCATGGTGCGTAACCAGTGGCGTATCTATCCCTAGATAGAGCTGGAGCTGGAGCCCCCCCAAAAGTTTCCTTAGCCCCCCCAAAAATATATATATTTTTATTTTGAGATCGTCAAATTAACACCTAACAACCTATTTAGTGAACTTATTTTGTTTAATTTTTAGAGTTAGAAATAAAATAGACTCGAGTAGCACAGGAATCCCGCCTGTTTGAGACTGTGGTGGCAAGTGCACGGCTCTGTTTGGTCGTGAGTGAGTGAGTGAGCCTCGCGAGCGTGCAGACAGACGGTCATAACGTCTAGTAAACAGACTTGGAGCGACTGTCCGACCCAAGCTGGTGAAAGCTGCCATAATCAGCTGCTGGATATAAAGGTATAGCACATGAAGTTTTAAATAGTAAAAAAAAAAGAAATGGTTAAATCACAAGTTAATTATAGATGTCGTGGCTCTCTTTTATCATGCCGGTTCATTGATCCTGTGGGTATGCTGCCCTACTCAGTAGCTCCGCCAGCTATAACTAGCTGGTGAACTCTAGCCTACAACGTTAACCTACTCACTTGAGCTGCAAATCCCTACCATGCTACAGTATAATTAGCACCTATCTCAGCAGATGTCTTTAATATGTTTATTGTTGTGCCATATTTAAAATCAAAATTTGTTAATTTCTCTTCCTAAAGCCCCGTAGAGGACACTATTTAAAAGGATATTTTCAAAAATGTTTTATGGGGGAGCACGTCCCCAGACCCCCCTAGTTGTACTGGGTCACAGGAAAAATAATAGGTTTTATCTAGGGGCTTAGCCACCCCAAAAGTGGGAACCTAGATTCGCCCCTGTGCGTAACCTCGCTGTTACATTACAATACGCCATTTCCAATCTGGCAACACTGAGCACCTTGCCGCCTCCACTAGTTGCATCGTTTACAATAGTACATGACATCTGCATGTAAAAAAGATGTCAAAACTTCAAATCTGGTCACCCTAGCAATATGTATCCTGGAAACCAAGCGTTTATAGTTCAAAATATTGGAGAGCGATGAGATGATGATGAGATGATGATGCGTGTACACGTTTTTTGTATGGCACTTGTATGGAAGTAAAGTGTCTGTCTCCATGCAAACATCAAATCTGGCTAGGCTAGGCCTGCACTAATGTAGCTCAAAGAGCAAATCTGGCTAGGCTAGGCCTGCACTAATGTAGCTCAAAGAGCAAATCTGGCTAGGCTAGGCCTGCACTAATGTAGCTCAAAGAGCAAATCTGGCTAGGCTAGGCTAGGCCTGCACTAATGTAGCTCAAACATCAAATCTGGCTAGGCTAGGCTTAAACTAATGTTGCTCAAACATCAAATCTGGCTAGGCTAGGCTAGGCCTGCACTAATATAGCTCAAACATCAAATCTGGCATAGGCTAGGCTTTGATTTCTCAAGGATGACTCAAATGGCCTGCACTAATGTAGCTAAAGAAATGAATGTTGTTAAACAATAGAAACAAGCACGTATGATTTCAATTCTTAAATAGTTAGGTTTCCTGATGATGACCAGGTTTCACCTAATTTACAATATGTACACACAAGAACACAATATGTACACAATAAGAACACAATATGTACACACAACAAGAACACTAATTGAAAAAAGTTTCAGATGTGAGTGACACACTATCTTTCTATCTTGGGCTACTGTAGAATGCTGGTAAACATACAAATATCGTAGGCATCATCCATTTCACCTTTGCGTAAAGTATGATCATGTCTCTTTTGCTTCATGTTGAGACCAACCCCACCATATTTGAACAGTCTTTTTTATATACAAACACCTCCCGCACAAACTAGTTTGTCAGACTACTCCAACATCAAAGGCTACTTCTTCCATCTAAACACCATGTTCAGCAGAAACAGATGTGTGAAGTTGCCAAAAGACTGCTTGCTCAAGATACAGCTTCAAAAGTAAAAAATAAATAAATAAAATGTCAGCAGGGAGCTTACTGTCACGGGATGCCAGGATAGATTTAGATCAGTTTATTGTGGAGAGCCAAGCCAGGCAAAGTAACAAAGAAAACAGAATTCAGAAACACAAAAGAACTAAACACTGACGATAACGTCCAACACAGGTACCACACAGAAGATTATGCCTAACTCAGGCAAAGCAAAGTAAATAATCTTTAACTAAGGAAAACCTCGTGAGGCTGGAGCGCTGCACGGTAGAATTAGGCACAGGGGCGCGGGAGAAAACAGAACGGTAAACATGAATAACTAATCGACCTGGGGATCGTTGAATAGAGGCTTCGGTGATGTGGAAATCACCAATCGAGATTGTTTGGGAACTGAGTGCCTGTGAGTTGCGATACTGGAGCCCTGGACAATGTGGAAATCGCCCGTCCAAAGTTGGAGTTAACAGAGCGACCTGGTAGTCGCAGGATGGCAGAGAAAGCCGGAGCTGTTGTCATCGGTGTGAATCCGTAGTTTGACGAGGTCCGACAGAGAAGTGAGGAGTGTAGATAGTGTGGGAAACCGGTGCAGGTGATTGCGTTATCAGGTGAATGTGAATGATGCACGTGCAGGCGATTGGGAAGGTGACTGAAGTGCAGCTGGGAGAGTAAGGGCTCACTCAGACGTGTAAGAGAACTTAAATAGTACATAGAAAAAAAGTATATATCAAGAAAAATAAACAGAAAATGTAATATAGAGTGGCAGTTGTATACTGCAGTCGTAGTCAATATTACACTTGGAAATTGAAATGCATTTTTCTTAACGCCCCAGACACCACTTCCAGTGGGTTACATGGACCCTGTGGTCCTCCTGGACCTGCTGGACCCCCAGGTGTTCCTGGACCTGCTGGAACCCCAGGTTTTCCTGGAACCCCAGGTTTTCCTGGACCTGCTGGACCCCCAGGTGTTCCTGGACGTGCTGGACCCCCAGGTTTTCCTGGAGCCCGAGGTGCTCGTGGACCTTCTGATAGTACGTCTGACAGTGGGAGATGGGTATATGTTAGAAATGTATTAGTAATCATAAAAGGGTTAAATATCTGTTTTGAATGCAACAGTTTTAGTTGTAAACATTTTTTAGGTATGTTTTCATAGGCAACTGGTTTTAGTATCATCTTGAAAATCATTTTGATGGCATAATGTCATGGGAAGGACAGATAGACGCATCAGGGGATGAGGTTTACACTAAAGGTGGAATGAAGTGAAGATGACAGATATGGTGCTGAGCTTAACCTGTATTGTCACACTTGGAATAAATGAAGACAGCAATGTAACACAACTCACAATGTGTGTGACTACAGCATGAAATCACCCTCTATATACTCTCTTACAATAGAATGCATTCCATAGCGTGAATAGTACAAATCTGTTGATTGGATACATGTACTAATTAAACTTCAAATCTACTATGTATTCCAGGATTTAGGTACTGTTACGTCCACGTGGCTCAAAGTGGAGATAACATAAATGGGGAGACCACACAGAGTTAAGGTTAATAGCAAAATATAGTTTATTTAAGCAAACCAAATCAAATACTTACAAAAGTCAGTCAATGGGAGGCAAGCAAAAGTAAAGATCAATGTAGTGCAGATCAGCATAGTGTATGTGTAGTGGTAAAATGGATAGCAGAGGGGACTGAGGAAAAAGGTACTGCAGCCAACCCCAGTAGCTGCAGGCCCTGAGCTAGCCGAGAAGATCAGAGAGACCCAACTCACATCAGGAACTCTTTTTAAATGTCCCCGCCGATCAGCTGCCATCTAGCCACGTTGGCCAGACCAGACAGCTCCCCCTGTAGACCGGAGGGAGAGGGACAGCCCAAAGTCTTATTATCCAGGGTTTGAGTGAGGTAGACCCAGCACGGCCAAGCCGGGCGTGACAGTACAAAGTAAAATGTTATATTAACAGAACACACTTTATCTGATATGAAGTCATATACATGACATGAGCTTCATTAGCTGAGGACAGGTGACGATCCAGAGAGCACAAAGACAGCGGGTTGGATCTGGACTGTTTCCACCAAACTGATCCGTTCCTTAGTCCAAACACACTCTGGCCTCGATCCGCATGACAGATCTGCAGCAGGTACGGGCCAGGACTGGTCCAGCTGAAATTGAAATTATGTAACAATTACAGTTGATTCTTGTCAAATTAACCTGTTAGTCCAAACATTGTAACATCATTACCATACTTCTCATCGAAATAGCTGTGGCTATCAGATATGTCTATATAGTAAGCTAACATAAATGTTAACCTAAATTTACTGCATGGACAAAATAAGATAGCTAGGATAGCAATATTTGCTTGTAAGAGTGACTAAAATGTTTACCCGGGATTCAAACTCGGGTCTCCTGTGTGGCAGACGGGATGTCTACCGCTATGCTACGGGGAGATGTTGGAGACTCAGATGCAGAGACGAGGACAAGTTCAGTTTAGATAAGTTCCAACAATAGTCTTTACTTGAATCAGACAAAAGTATCCAAAAACACCAGGGCAAGAAATCAGAGTACCTCCAGACAGTAAAACTCAGTCTAGGCAGTTAAACAGTTCCAACAAAAAGAATCCAATAACAGGTTATCAAAGTTTCTCGGAAAAAAAGACTCAAAAGCAGGTAACAAAATTCTCAAGAGAAAGACTCACAAGCTAAACTCACACAACGCGATCACAGGGAGTCAAATCAAGACTGAGCCAAAACACAGAAGATCAGGCGGCTTATAAAGGAAAGCAAACAAGGCTCAGGTCAACACAATAACACTATGATGACATTAGTGACAAGAATCAAAACAGGGGCTCACATGGTCAAGAGGGGTATTGCAGTACAAAAAAACCTGACAGTGACAGTATCAATTATTCTGTCACTTCTCTAGCTTCACTAGCTAGCTAACCCAACTACAGTAAATCCTCAAATAAATACCGGGATTCAATTAGAGGCCGGGCTTCAGATAGTAGCCGAGGCGTGGTCGATACCGACAAATAAAGGCCGGGCCCCGAATACAGGCCGGGGGTAAAATAAGGTACCGGAAGCCTATTTTACTGTAGCCTACCAGCATCAGTCCATCAGCACAAAGCAGACATCACGATTTAATTGAATGCATTTCATAAATAAATGTTCTCCTCATGTTTAATGTTGTTGGCTAATTTCATGGGCTGTTTGCAATAAAAAAGGAAATGTTACAGCCTACTAGGCGAATTTGTTATTATACAGTTACTTGCCAAAACGATTAGCCTGACGATGTCATACTCATAATTCTAGTCAGAATATGAGTCTGATACTGCTCCATTGGGCTGTGATTATGGGGCGTGTTTCAACCAAACCAGGAAAAAATGCCTCTTCACTCAATTGGATCAACTTAGTCGTCATCGGGGCCAGCTGATGAATACAATATTTACCGAATCCCGTAGGAAGGACGGAAAAACATATTTTCGATCGACAAATGCCTTGATCGCGTTTCTCTGTTCCTCTTTCGAAATTAATGCGATGTCGATGTCTTCTAAAACATCTCTATCTACGCATATCTCAGTTCTCCAGCGGTTGAAAACGAATTCAACCCAAGTGACGTGGTTGATTACGTTACGGTTGATCATCTGTCCATCATCGTATAAAGCCCGCCCTGACAATTTGATTGGTCTGATAAGTTTTTTCGGGCATAATTTCTCCCCAACGGAGCGATGCCAGACCGAACTTCCCGACCTAAAATTTTGTGGGAGGGGCTAAGTTCGTCTGGCATCCAGGCTACAAAACGAAAGAAGACATTCCTCCAAAATACCCCTTTTTAATGATTTTGTTGCCGTTTCGTGATTTCCGCTAAGAAAAATTGTTCTTCAGGCTAATAGAACTTTAAAGTTCCAGGTGTTGCGTAGCAACTCATTACTTGCTGACTTCAAGTTACAATGACTTTCCGCTACGTTAAATGACCGGACTACTTGCGGAATGATATGAAAGATGTGAATTAGAAATGTAACTGAGCGTTGGCACTTAGAACTTTATATAATAAGAATGACACAGGCTTGGAAGTGAAAACAGTCTTGTTTACTTTGTAATCAGACAAGAAGTGACCCAGTCACAACGTGAGAGCCAGAATACCTTTTCCAAGTACGGAAACCCAGAGGGGATAAAATACATTTCACATTCACTCTTCAGCAGTCTCATACCAGTCTGTTACAGAAGCACAAAACCCGTTGCCAATGACAGCGGCCATTAACTTTTCGCAGTGGTGAATATCAAGAAATGACAGACCTGCTACCGTTGGGGTGCCCCATTCAAATCAACTGAACTTTTTGGAACATTCTGAAGAGCCGTATAATAAGTAAGAAATAAAGGCCTGCCCCTAATAAAAGCCTGCCCCAAAAAAAGGCTGGTGTGCTGGCTGCTTCCGAAGGAGAATCCATGTAGATCAGTTTTACTGAGTTAGCGTATCGCAAAAAGCTATCCGACTGCTACGTGTTGTAGAGATGGGGATGCGTGGTCATAGCACACTGTTCAACGCAAATCCAACAACTATCCTTGCAGCTCGGTTATGTAAAACTACTAAGCTCTGTTAAAATAAGCCTAGCAAAGGACACAATAGCTTCATCTCAGCGCTAACATAGACAAAAGTGGCCAGTATTTTACAGAACAAATTTTACATTTGTTTCATTCTAATAATATCTGCTCCTATTAGCTTAGATCCACATTACGGATTTGGGCCAAATCAGTGTACCGTTTTTTAAACAAATCTTCTGGGGCTTTGGGGTGAGGGGTGGAAAACGAATCTGAGCCAAATCTGTAAGCCGGCAGAAATACTGCACTGCTTGCAGTTTGGAATATTTAAGATGAAACATCAATCTGGCATGCACCTGGCCCACAATCACAAACCATGTGAGCTGCAGACGGATCTGAAGGCTGGATCTGGTTCAAACTAATTGCTATCTGGTTAGTTACTAGCATACCAGCTTCGTGCATGAAACCTGCTGTGTGGAAGAAATTGGCTTGTTATTTCTCACTGGTGTGAATACATGAACTTGCATGAAAGTAGCTCACAATATATGTTTCACTGTCTCAGGTAAGAGAGGATCAGGTATTAACCCAGGAATACAAAGACACTTTGATATAACCAAGAGAAGAGGGGTCGTGAAAACTCACTCACACCTCCCTTAGGTCATTTCATATAACAGGAACTTCGACCAGAAACTCTTACATTTTAACCTAAGTCCAATTAAAAGCAACAAATACAAATTAATATAAGATTCATTGGATTATTGATTATTGTCAATCATTATTAACTCTGATCCTTAATTCTGATTTTGCAACTCCTTCAGGACCAGTCCAGTACTGGGGACCATATTGTGAGAGAAGCATTAGAACCACTTCAGGTATGGACGACCTCCCGGTTCTGTAGTTGACTCCATTGTTTTTACACCTAAAGCTTTTGGGGCAGTATAAAAAGATGTGTACTAATACAGTTGCACATGTGGGCAGACGGTATGAATGATGCCACAAATGTATTTGTTATTTTGTCTATTGATTTGTTTGTTTGTTTGTTTGCAGAGCTGATGGTGTCTGTGACCCCCGATAATGTCACCGAGGGACAGAATGCCACTTTGACCTGCAGGTCTTCTTGTCCCCTCCGTCAGAATGCCAAACTTGTCTGGTACAAGAACTCCCAGCCGCTGCCTAAGAAAAACTCCACCATCAACAACACACTGTACCTAGACCCAGTCAGCAGTGAGGATGCAGGCAGCTACTCCTGTGGGGTGGATGGCTACGAGGACGATCTCTCCCCAGCAGTGACTCTCAGTGTCAGATGTGAGTATGTGTAAGAGGATGCAAAGCACAATACTGCATATAATACACACTTAGGAACATTCAGGGTGGTTACTATATCATGATAATAATACATTGATGGGGTCAACAGGTGGGTATGTGGGATTTCTTTACTTATTGGTTGGTTAGTTAGTAAGATTGTTTATTTGTTCATGTATTTATGTTTGAAGATGCACCAAAGGCTCCCTTTGTCTCAGTCAGTCCCTCTGGTCGTATAGTGGAGGGCGGTTCACTGACTCTGATCTGCAATAGTGAAGCCCACCCACCGGTGTATAACCACTCCTGGTTTAAGAAGACTGCAACTGGATCTGTACAGATAGGATCAGACAAGAATCACAAATTCAGTGACATCATGTTGGAGGACAGTGGACGTTACTACTGCGTCGCAAAGAATGAACTTGGCGAAGAAAGCTCCAGCATGATGTACATAGAAGTTACTGGTAAGAACACTTCATCCTGTTTGCTCCCTCACATTAGACTGATATTGGCCATCTTTAGGCCTTCTGAACTGTTTTTAATGCTGGCCAAAAACAGCTGAATATGAATTCAGTGTGATGGAGGAGGTGGATATTGAATATGAAATTAAGAAGTTTGTGTTCTTTTCAGAAAAAAAGTTTAATGACAAATGAGTGTCAGCTTCCCCATAGAATGTACAGTGTATGACATGGATAAGCTTTCAGTAGGATTCCCACAGTTATTCAAATTCATGTTGAGGTTTATGTTTAACCTAGTTTTTCTTGAATTATTCATGCAACAGTAAAACTCATTAGCTTAATTTCAACACATACTCCTTTGATGCAGCAGTTATGTGTTCAGTTGCCTAAGAAAACATACCCCAAAAGGTGGTAAATAAGTGCGTATTGTTGGTTTAAAGCAATATTATGTAGCAATTTTAATAACAGCTTTAAAATCATTATGGTAATACACTGACCTGTAATACGGAGATTGGCGTCTGTGCCACTGCAACAGCATGCCTGGTACGCCTACATAACTACGTAATGCTTTATGGCACCACCTCACACAATAACAACTAGACCCTTCTGCTAGCTATAAGAGGAAGCTAGCGTATTCTCTGTATGGACATCATGGCAGAGGTGAAAAAGCAACCGAGGAAGATGTCAGAGGAAAACAATGACAGGAAAAAGAGAGAATAACCAAGCAAGAGACAGAACAAGAGTCAGTCTCGGACAGGCTTTTACTCGTTGGCAAGAGCTATTCAGTCAGATGCAGAGCTGGCCTTCTTTCTGTTGCACTAGTCAGTTATAACTTATTAGCTGTCTTGCTATGTCTTGTATCGCACTTGATGGATGTTTGGCTGTGTTTGCAAAGTTGTAGACTCGCTAGTCTTTGGACTACATTGGTGTCACATTTACAGCTGATACGTATTTATTGGACACTGAAACATGTTGTGAGAGCGAATAACATTGAGTTTTTTCCTGCATTTTACTGAAAAATGTAAGAAATGTGTAATTCTTGTAAAACATAAAACATTTTTGCGATCAGGAGCAGAGCTCCATGGGGAGTTTCAGTGCAGGGTGGATGCCTTTGCTCTTCATCACTGCTGTCCTCTTTCCACCATCAGGCAGACTGTGGCTGATCCTGGTTTCTGTCGGGGGGGTGCTCGGGGCTCTGGCTGCTGTGGCTCTGATTGGTGTCATCATCTACAAAGTGAAGAGGTGGGTTTCATCCACTGGCAACTACACTATGAAAGACAAACTAGACGAACTAGGAAAAGTTTAAGAAAAAATAACCTCACACCATAGCTTTTCTGTAATTACTCCAGCAAGTTTACTAAGCACTGTCTTCAACTGGTAATTCTTCTTTTTTTTGTAGATGGGCATTTAAAGACACTGCAGATGGAAAGGTATTCTCTCTGGCTCGCTCTCTTCAAGCATATGTCCTTGACTTTTCTCCAGTCACATTAGAAAATTAATATCTCTTATCTCTAATCATCATTAAATATGAAGATGTTAACTAAAAAGAAAAAAAATAATTAATCAGAACAACTTTTTTCATTTGTGTGCTATGCATACATGCTTAAATGCATGTGTGGTCTTCAAGGTGTCAGGAAACTTTGCCTCTGCCTCGTCCAATATATTAGTATAAAGGAACACCTCAGCGGCTGTCATCGCCGACCTGTTTGTAGCAAAGACTCTGGAGCGTTTCATGGTGCTCTATAATCTGTGGTTTGTAGTAGGCTACTACTTTCTTTAGTCACCGACAACAATAATATTGGAAAGTTTACTTGGTTGCAATTGAGTCCATGGTTGCCAAGCCGAATCTTTTAGCTTGCTAACCTAGCTGTTTCTGATTCTGGGCCTGCTAGCTTACCAGCTTGCTAGTTCTCCAGATAACATGTTATTCAACTATGGAATTGATCACATTTGCACCACTTGTCAAATTGACAGTTGATTTTGTTCATTCATTGGCTTGGCTAACTACACACTCACTGTAGAAGCCTCTATCAATGGGCAGCTTTTCAATCAACCATTATTTACTATGGTTCTTAGAGTTACCATTCAAAACCTATATAAATAATGGGACACCTGCCTTCCAATCAGAGAAGAGTATTTCTTATCACCGGTAACTGTGTTTAATTATGATTGTGTTTTTAGCAGAAGCGCTAATGATTATATTCGGTTTCTGCTGCTGTTTGTTTAGGGGTCTGATGGTAATTAGTTTTATACCATATATTGAAGATTCAGTCTTAGGTTTGATCAGTCAGGATTCAGGTTTATTCTTGAAGAATGGCGGCCGACCATTTTGTGAGACAGAGACTTTCAGATCCATCCTCCCTCACAGGACTTCACCTAAGCATATCTGACTTGTTCCTTGGGGAACAGTCGGTTAAATACACTGACATTAAGGGGTGTCACCGTCTATTCAAATGGGACATGCATGCAGGGTTCTTTGTCTCGACCTGGGGGGGAGGTGAGACCAATGTCGCACCTCACTTACCCAGGTCAGAGACAAAGAATATTCACCAAGCAAAGTCCACTCTAGTTAGTTAAATCCAAATAAAAGTAACAATTATGACTAGGTATAATATCATTGACTTATTGACTATGGCATATTCTTATGACCTATGCTGGTCCCTTCATTCCCCCTTTTTAAGACTGTATGTCTTAAACATCAGATCATTTAACTATTTTCTTTTTCTTGAGTGAGTGGCTTTGTTCAGTCTCTGTCTCATAAATGTGGCATTCTCTCACGAGGGAAGGCGAAACCCATGTTACAGAGTGCCCCACGCTTTTTCGCCAATTGTGTGGACCTCTGATTTAGGGACAAATTCCTTCACCGATGTTATATCAACATAACCATCCTATTTTTAGCCGTGAGAGCAGAGAAATATAACAGAAGTAATACATATATGTACATGGTACCCATTCGGAAAATGCAGTTTACAAGCGGTGAGAACACAGAACAAACTTAATTACACATGTTAACTCTAAGGTAAACTAAGCTAAAATGAAAGGTTAGGATTAAACAATAGTACAGAAGATAACGGATTATGGGAGATACATTATAGTGTCACAACATTTTAAAACATTTCCTTTCTGGTTACTGAGGGGTACATGACATGGAGCATTACTTTATTGTAATGTGGGTTGACGGTAATACGGTTAAGTGTGTGTCTCTGTGTGTGTGTGTTCGTGTGTGTGACTCCAGAATGTGTGTGTCTTTGATGGTGATGGTAATTGTTCCCGATTTTTCCGTGGTCCCTTGGAGTTGATCGTCTATGATGGTTGAAGGTGTGTGTGTCTTGACACTCTGTGTATTGTGTCTTGCCTTTGTTTAAAAGCAAGGGTTGACTTTCCTTGGGAGGGGGTAGGACGTGTGTGTGTGTTTGTGCGTGTTAGTGTGTGTGTGTGTGTCTGTGACGCTTGGCTTGTCTCAGTTGTTCCCCTCCTGTGGTCTTTGCTCCTTATGGGGTCATTCCACCTATGCATCTCTTAGCATATCAGGAGATTGCCATTTCTTTGAAGTGTCCCCGTCATCTCTTCTTGGGGAGTGGTGGTCATCGGTTCAGGTGTTGCGGTGGTCCTGTGGATTCCAGAGGTGTTGATCTGGGTTGATGGCTGTGGTCTGAGTTTGTCCTCATTTCGACGTCCTGTGACGTCCGGCATGGCGTTTGTTTGAAGTTCAAACGATTCTGCTGTTCCTTCATCTGTTGATTTTCTGGAATGGTCCCCCTTTCGACACCTTGGGGAGAAGCTGCTTCCTTTTTTGTCATCGCTATTCTCCATATTCCTAAAAACTGTCTGTAACGAGATCTCAGAAAAAGATAATACCGGCCAACACCTCCATGAGGCAGGAAGCCTGTTAGCATACTCAACACATCAGACAATAGACATTTGGTATTGGGTGTGAAAGACTGCAGACAGCTTAATCTCAGACAAAAGCAGGTTTGCTTAAATCACATCATCCTGTTACCTGCAAGGTCTGGGCATTTGCATCTAGAAGAAAAGGCCACAGACCCATACTAACCCAATAAACAACTGAGAGTTGGGATTTGAAAGAAGCTGAATGTTTGAAAGAAATGGAATGATTGAAAGAAAGAAAACGTTTTTAACTCTCCTTCAATTCAAACAATTTCACTTAAAGACAAAGTCAGTGGTCAAATGTAGGTTAAACAGTCCTGTAAGTTCATTCATTCATTCATACGACGGCTGGCCAGCCTACAGGCATACACACACATTCATTCGCTTGTTCAGGAGACAGGTGTGTCCATCCCTAAGAGAAAGGAATCAATCTGTTAACAGAGTTACAGTTAGTTACAAAAGTATCTCATAAAATCCATTTTTATCCAGATTCCAATGGCACTTGAATGCCAAACCATTTAAGGCATTCCTTAATTCATTAATTGCTCCTGGATCATTTGATGAAGTCAGAAATTCAGCAGCTAAACCTGTTTTGAGAAAAAACACATTTTGCAGTTATCATCTTATTAAGGTCAATTCTCTCTGAAGCTCAACACCTCCCCCTTTTGATCTACCAGCAGTCGTCTGCTGCTGTGAGATCACGTACGGTTTCCGAAAAAAAACCATCTTATTTTCCATGTACCTTAAACCCATACACTAAGGATGCAGACTTTGTTCTGTTAAAAATATGCTTACAATTATTCATAATTGTAACACTTCATACAATGATTTTAACATGGGTTAAGAAAATCATTGTGTAGGCAAAACAAATGCTTAAAGTCTGTCTTGCTATGTGGCTTTGGTGTGGTTCACTTCAGCTTAATGGGCCATCAAGGTCACAGGCGCGGCTGTGCCTGAAGTGTGAATTAAGTGGTATGTGTGAAAGCTGTCTGTAACTATTGTGTGAACAGACACAGTCTAACATTTTAGCAGTCTAACATCTGACTTTATCAAAAGCATTGTGAAATCTGGACTTAAAGGAATCTTATGTCTTGAATCATGACTGGTCAAATCCAAGAACTGAATCTCCACAATCTAATGTAAATAATTTACAAATTAACTTAGAACAATTTCTAAATTCAAATATTAAAATGCTGTAGATCCCTTTCCACCCGTTTATGGCCACAACTTTTTTTATCCTCTTGGGAAATTTATCTGAGCGGTAAGTAAAACAATAGAGTATGTCACAAGCACAGCTCAGACTGCCTCGGACCAATACCCGAAAAAATAGATGTGTCAACTTCTAAGACAAGCACCGTGTGTGTCAACTTCTAAGACATCACAATAAAAATAAAAGTAAAATAACATAAGATTTCTGTCACCGTGTGTGTCAACTTCTAAGACATCACAATCTTAGACAGGACTCTACTTCCTATATTTCCCAAGATTTAGGTAAGTGTACTTACCAAAGCGTTTGTGTCAGCCGGGGTACAGGGGATCTTTACAGCAGAACTGAAATCTCAGCAAAATTCCAAGAATTAATATCTCGGTGGTGGACCTCCAATTGATGGTAATTAGTTTTATACCATATATTGAAGATTCAGTCTTAGGTTTGATCAGTCAGGATTCAGGTTTATTCTTGAAGAATGGCGGCCGACCATTTTGTGAGACAGAGACTTTCAGATCCATCCTCCCTCACAGGACTTCACCTAAGCATATCTGACTTGTTCCTTGGGGAACAGTCGGTTAAATACACTGACATTAAGGGGTGTCACCGTCTATTCAAATGGGACATGCATGCAGGGTTCTTTGTCTCGACCTGGGGGGGAGGTGAGACCAATGTCGCACCTCACTTACCCAGGTCAGAGACAAAGAATATTCACCAAGCAAAGTCCACTCTAGTTAGTTAAATCCAAATAAAAGTAACAATTATGACTAGGTATAATATCATTGACTTATTGACTATGGCATATTCTTATGACCTATGCTGGTCCCTTCAGGTCCCAACCTGAGGATGAAGATGGCACATACGCAGCCCTAGACCCCAAGACCACAAGCCCTGCAGAGTATGATGCTCTCACTGTAAGTTACACATTTACATTTGAAGGTAGCTTACTCATAAGATGTTATATCTCTTGCAATATTCAGAGGTCTAAACTTAAAGATGACTCAAGGAACTGAAAGTTTAAATCTTGTGGCTCCAAAACAAGGATCTCACCAGTGTCTCCACCAATGTCATGAACAACAGGTAATGCAACAGTAGCCTATGGTATTTTCCATGTGAACCAAATGTTTACAGGGCTCTTTTGGTGTCTTGCATTTTCAGAGGGTGAAGAAACCACGCCAGGGAGACTAACGCCAGTGGATTCTCCTGCACATGCTCAGCTTTCTGCACTATCCTGATGTGGATGACCCCTCAAGTCTGTCGCTGAAATCATGCATTACAATGTCTATGGGTTATTGGACACAGCCTGAGTAGAGAATGGGAATGGGAATTCTGTTTGTTATGCTAGTGTGGAGATATTGCAGGCATATAATAAAGATATTATTACATTGGTTCAGACATTTGTGATACTCTGTGGTGTATATTCAACAGAGTATCTCTTAGGGTCACTTACGGCCAAACTGTAATAAAAGCTTAAGCTTTTAGGTAAACCTAGTTCATATATTTCATGTCATGATGCTGTTTTCCTAAATCATGATTTTAATCGCAAAAAATTGCTTGGTTTTGTGTATGCTTGTAATAAGCAACAGACCAAATAAAATATTGCTGGCAAATCCATTTGTCTTTCTTATTAGCAGCTAAGTGAAACACACTTACACAGGCATGTGGGTCTGTTCATGATTCCAGGGTGTTGAAATCATGGAGCTAGTGCTGTACACAGACATGAAGAAAGTAATGGATTGGCACTGAACGATTCGTTGGACCTGGGTGCAAATGCCAACTGAAAGATCGGTGTGTTCCGACAGATTTCCCGTGATATCACCACTGTTATACTACAACATAACAGACCTCCATTTTACCTCTGACGTTAGTTACCGTTGCATGATTTAGAAAAGGTCTTGATGGAATGCGAGTGTCTCTGTTTATTCTATGCAACAGACCCAAAGGACACGCAACACACTACGGTGGGGAGAGAGAGAGAGAGAGAGAGAGATAGAGAGATAGGGAGAGGAGATGATTAAGAAATAGCGTAATTTCTCTTCTGTGTTGGCTTTGTCCTCAAAAGCTGCGATGTCTCCTCAATGTTGCAGACTCCCTCCTTGCTCCGCTCTCTCACCACACGTAGCAGCTGGTGTCTCTTTCTCTCTCTCTCTCTCTCTCTACTCTCTCTCTCTCCCTCTTTCTCTCTCTCTCGTTCTCTCTCAACTCTCTCTTTCTACTCTCCCTCTCCCTCATAGCAGCTGGTGTCTCTCTCTTACACGTCTCTCTCTCTTTCTCTCTCCCTCTTACTCTCTTCCTCTCTCTCTCCCTCTCTCTCTCTTTCTCTCTCCCTCTCACTCTCTTCCTCTCTCTCTCCCTCTCTCTCTCCCTCTATCTCTCTTTCTACATCTCTCTCTCTTTCTCCCCTTCCCCTCTCTCTCTTTTTTTTCTCTCTCTCTCTCTCTCCCATCCCTTCTATCTCTCTCTCTCTCCCATCCCCCCTCTCTCTCTTTCTCCCACAGCAGAGCCTAACTTCTCTGTGTTTCGTAAGATGCCCTTTCTCCAAAACAATGTACTATACAAGTTATATTTCAGTTAAAGGAAGATAAAATACACAACTTAACATAATGGGTGTGTCTGGGGGTCTAGTTCAAGGTGTAAGGTGGGGGCATTATAGGAAGGGTAACAGTATGGGGTCTACCTAGATATGAAAGGTATGAATGTCAGCAGACAGGAAGGCTCTTGCAGACCATTAGTGAGTTAATGAAGGTGGCGTAAATGTCATACATCCTTGTGGGGGAGGAATTCATATGAGTTGAAAGTACATGGAAACCAGGAACATTCTTCAGCACTTCCTTTCATTTCATTGGCTGTTGCTATGCTAGCGGATGCAGCCTGGGAAGTATGGGAATGGGTGTCTTCCTGGGATTGGTGATACTTTTTTGGGCCGTTGGAACAGCTATATAAATACATACTTGGCCTGTCCAGATACAGACAAGATACAGAACAGCATTTGGGGGTGGGGTGGACATCTGATCACTCGTTATGTTTTATATGTTGTTTTGTGATGGATAACAATATATTGATGCAATAGTGGCACTTTTTATCACTTCCTCTGAGGATGCCCAATAGGCAACCCTCTTAACCTATAGATACATGCATTCCTTAACCAGTTACTTGGATGACACAGACTTATGGGAAAACATACATCAGAAGAAGTACTGCTAGCAACCCTAAATGTTGTGGGCCTAAACAGAGCACACATACTGATATGTATTCTACTGACAGTGACAGAGGAAGCGCTCAAAGGAAGTGCACGCTTATGATTTCTTGTCACCACTTTCCAATAGTTACAGATACAGAACAGCTTTTGGGGGTGGGGTGGACATCTGATCTCTTGATCCTCTCTTACCTTATCTGGCCTGAAGACTAACGGTGACGGAGAAACGATTTAAAGAGACATTTAGAGAAGCATGTGCCTGCTCTACACAGTTACAGGGTGGAGGGACACACTGAACACTTCACGGCCTGCAGTTAAATATGCCCTCCGCAAGAAAATTAGTCATTAATTAGAGTAAGCAGCTGCCTCTGTTCTTGGTTACATTTATTTGTTTAAGAGCCGCCCATAGTCTCTTGAGAAAAGCTATTCCACAGGACTTGCACTGTGTAAACAACATATCAAACTTAGAGCCAAACTATATGTAGTCACACTTTACAGTCACCTATGTAAATCAGTGCATTGTGGTAATGATGAAGTAAGTAATACGTGTTTAGTATGTAGTGTCTAACGTATGACTTCTTAGGAATAAAATGGGACACAGAGGGGAGTGAGTTTTTGTGAAATGTTTTTAAAAGTCCTGAATGTTTTTAAGGTGCTGGTGTTTCTGGATGTAGACTGTGTCACTTTGTTTCTGATCAATGTCACTGTGTCACTTCATCAATGTCACAATGTCGCTTGTTTAAAAAGTACTTCTAGGGACCCAAAGGTGTGGACCTCAACAGAGCACACTTGCTGATATGTATTCTACTGATAGCAGTGACAGAGGAAGCACTCAAAGGAAGTACACGCTCAGCCTTATCTTAAATCAGTGCGATATATGTTACCACTTGCCAAGCCACTTAAGCAGAGAAACACAACCTTACATTGACCACTGATGACAGATAAAGATAGAACATGTCTTAGGTTGTGAAATGCTACTTGCTCTGTTCTCTCACCACACGTAGCGGTTGGTGTCTTCACACGGCAAACCCACAACAGAACCTTAGTTCCCTGCTTTGTAAGATGTTCTTTCTCCGACAAAACACACTCAGCATACAAGTTACATTTCAGTTATAGTCAGGTAGAATACACAACTTAACATAATGGGTGTGCCTGGGGGTCTAGTTGAAGGTGTAAAGTGGGGGCGTTATAGGAAGGGGAGCAGTATGGGGTCTACCTAGATATGAAAGGTGTGAATGTCAGCAGACAGGGAGGGCCTTGCAGACCATTTGCGTGTTAATGTCATTAACAAGCAGTATTCTATCATTGACTGACGTAAATTCTTAGATAAAGTTGTGTTGACCTGTAAGCACTATGGTATTGCATTTCTTGCCCAACAATAAACTCACATCCATTGAACTGTATGGATTTACTATTGACAGACCGGACATCAATAAGATGATGGTTGAACTCACAAGCCGTGCACTGGTGGTTTGAAGATCATGCTTCTACACATTCAGCTCAAAAGGAGGAAAGTAATGTTGAGATATAAGATTTGAGGACATGACTGTAGATTTTGTAGGTACACTGGAATTCGTCCATTGTGGTTGACTTTAATCATTAACTTACGTATGTTTCATCCGGAACCTACGTCAGACTTTACCTGTCATAAAAATGTAACCTGATGCATTTCTTAACCACGCCCACCTGAGCGTGGACAATAGCCGCATCTCCCCAGATATCTCTCTCTCTGTGCCGGCGCCCACCTGGCAAGGACCTCTTCACCTCTCTCCCTCCCGGCCTCGACCGAGGAGCAACTTGTGACCTCTCCTCCAGCACCGCTTGGAGCACACCGTCAACCGGTGAACAACCAACTCTCTTTGTTCTCACTTCTTACGGCCGACATACGCCTAAGATCTCTCAGTCACCGAACTGATAAGTGAGACGCAGTAAGTTTAGCGAAAGCAGCTAACAATAGACCTGCTAGCTAACTCTACCCAACGGGAACAGAAGGCAGACTGCAACGTTCTGAGCGATCAAGTCCTCCGACCTAAACTGCAGGGAAACAGACATCACAGCAAGGACAGCTTTCTCCATTTACGGACAGCATCATCTCTTCTCTGCCTCATATACGTCGGACCAGCACAACACTTTTCCCAAAGGACTGGTAACTCTGACATTAACTGGGCATTTAGCTATCCTAGCTATTCACAACCTGGCTAAGCATAAGACTGTTTACATGCCATTGTTCATGTGTTTCATATGTTTTGTTTACTGAACGTAACTGTTTATATATTTTCATGGTTAGTTGGTGGTTGGCTTCGCCACACCATCTAAGGGTTATCGTTAGGATTGCTTCTCCGACACATTGGGTCTTGCATGCATCACTAACCATTCCCCTCATCTTAATGGCATCTTAATCGCGCACGATTACATATACATTGGCCTTTACATAGCCACACACGCGAAGAGAATACTCGAACTTCGCGCTGCATATAGGCTCGTCCTTGTTCACATCACATGTATGTTCGCATACGTGCACACACATGCACGCGGAACTACGGTGATCAAACAAAGGAACACACACACATTCTTTCTGGCGCGCTCCTAACAGCGCAACCCCGAGCTCACAAGCTCACACACACACTCCCTCTCTATTACACATACACCTATTCCTTCAATTCATTGGTTAGTTACATTTAGCTAGATTACATATTGTGTGTTATTTTCTTATCATTGTGTAAATAAATACTTTGATTTATATACGCTGGTTTATTTAATGTTACACAAGAATGGACGTTGCCAACCTCTTCTATTCAGAATTCTAATGACCTTCAACCATACTATTAGTAAGGTAACTTTGGTTGTAGTTATTAATTTAATGATTAATCAAAGTTCCAAATTGATAGTATAATATATTTTATGAGACTGATATATTTAACGAGACTGATTTGTGGATTATCATTTTTGACCACGTGGAGGACACTACACTTTGTGTGGCGCCCCCTAGGTGTTCAACTTAATTGATCTGCCTTTGTGTTGAATGGTTGATGCCTGTCCAATCGGGTGAGATTACCAACATATTGTTGCTGTTGCAAGGACAGCACCAGTGTGTCTTGGTGGCCCTCGCAAAGACGGTATCACAATTTACACACAATTGCACCCACATTCACCCGGCTCCTGCTCACAGGGTAAGTTACCTACATAGTCTGGTACTCCATGTGAGGCTGATACCAATTTCACCTACAATTTGTTACATTACATTTGTCTCAATCAAATTAGCTATAGCACAATGTGTTTATTCTGCACACATAACATCTATGCATTTGACGATTGTGTAAAGATGCATAATGGTGACGAGGAAAGACAAGTACACTAACAAATGTTCTTCTTGAATATTAAGAAATTCCAAGGAAATTGAAGGTTGTTCCACTTATGTGATGGGACAGAGAGGTATGTGGTTTTCAGTGATGTGAAAACTGGTGATTGTTTTAATCATTACAGCTTTGATCTTTACCACCATATTAATGTCAAGCATGCATTTCCAAAGAGGATCTTTCATCTTGCTTTTCTATTTTCTGCCTTGACCTCGTGACATCTAAAGGTTACCTTCTAAAGGTTACCTGCTCCAGGTGAGGCTCAAACTCACCACCTCAGCATTGCTCAACTTGTACTGCCTTATAAGTACTGCGCACTGACCGATTGCGCCACTGGAGCCTACTACAGTACAATGGGCCTCATTCTGGAATATTCTTCAGTGTATTTTTAAATATCTTCCTACGGACTTCGAAAGACCAACCTAAGAAAAGATCTCCGGATTCATGAACGTCTGGAAATGTGTTCTTAAACCGCAAAAGTGTCCGTAGCTCTGCACTGATTCTTAAATTGAACGTGCGTTGTCGTACACATGGATTTTCATACAGAAACGCCCGCCAGCTCCTTATAAGGGCTTGCAACTGAAAATCCACAGACTCGTACGCAACGCGAAAGCAACTTCAGACTTATCAAAATCGCGCGCTGACCGAATGCACCACTGGAGCCTACTGCTGTTCCGTCAGTTGACTGCTTTTCTTGTTCAGCCCTTGGCTGCAGTATTCTACATTTAATGACGTCATCTCTTACAGGAAGATTGTTGACCTGTAAGCTCTATGGTATTGCATTTCTTGCTGAAAAATAAGCTAACAACCATTGAACTGTACGGATTCACGTTTGACAGGCCTTATATCCATCAAATTATGGTTGAACTCACAAAACGTGCGCTGGTGGTTTGAAGGTCATGCTACTACACATTAAGCTCAAAAGGAAAAAAGTTATGTTGAGAAGTAAGATTGAGTCAGTTCATTTGAACGCTCAGCTAAAGATATTGTTTTGTGTTCAAACACAGGCCTTCTAACATATTACTGTAAAAACGTATTGGTTTAAATTTGAAGAAGTTGCGCAAACGTCTCAAAATCAGATGCATGTAACAGGATGCACATCTTTTTTTCAGTCAAAAAGGTCACAGCAGGTCACCAGTAGCAACAGTCCATGTGTGCTTGAATATCTTTAAAAAAAATCTTGAGGTTTTTCTTCTTAGCAAGTAATCTCATGTTCCATCACTTCTTCTCGGTATTCAGCCATTTTCTCTCATTAGTGCATAAGTCATTATATTATATTATATTATACTATATTATAATAAGCTTGGCCGCTTGAAGGGCAGATCACCACTGTACCAGCAATGATATACTATTTATTATATATTATAATATAGATATTATTACTATTTCTATTATTACAATTTTTATTTTTGAATTATTCTTTTTAGTTCGAATACATGGGGTCTTGAATTAACCTGAAGTACATTAACGTGTTGCAGCTGTCACCAGCTAGTTGTGTGTTGTTGTTGTATCCTGCTCCTCAGGATCTATGGTTGGGCAGTTGTTATATTGGTTACGTTAGGTCAACCCTCATAGACTGGCAGAGGAAGTTGACAAAAAAAGAATAAGAGTGAAAGAAGAGAGAGAGAGAGATATAGAGAGGGAGACAGAGAGAGAGAGAGAAGACACAGAGAGAGAGAGAGAGAGAAAGAAGAGAGCAGTTGTTATATTGGATAGGTTAGCTTGCTGGGTATGAGTTGTTGCATGTGACAGTGAGATGATCGGCTGCTCTGGGAGCAACAAAACAATAGCACAAGGAATTTTACATATTTTCCTGTGTGACTAAAAGAAAAATACTTTCATACAATTCTGAATATTTGCATTTACAAAACGTATTATTATCTGTCATTTGGATAACATGTATGAAAATGGATGCAGCTTCAGCCAAAAGTGTGACAGTGGAAGCGCTCAAAGGAAGTGCACAATTGGCAACCCTGTTAGTTTATAGAGACACGCTATAGAGACACGCTAACCAGTTACTAGTATGACACGGAGATGTTGAAAAAGACATATCAGAAAAAGTACTGCTAGCAACCCAAAGTTGTGGGCTTCAACAGAGCACACATACTGATATGTATTATATTGATAGTGACAGAGGAGGCGCACAAAGGAAGTGCACGCTCAGCCTTATCTTACATCAGTGTGAGTCATATTGCGACATTCCAAGCCACTTAAGCAGAGAATGTTCAAGAACCTCATCCTCAGCAGTCGCATTCTCCTCTGGTAAGAACATAAATATCCGTAATACTGCTGAAGCGTTAAAAGAGCAAGGGTCAGTAAAGATGGCCTGATAGGCCTACTTGTACTTACCTTATATTTTATGTTAAAAGTTCAGCTCTGTGCACCACATAATTTTAATTTCATGTATTTATTTATTTATTTCAGAATTACGCTTGTTGGTCTTTGGCTATAGTGACAACAGTGACAACTATACACTTACAATCAGTTAACAAGAACATTACAAATTTACATTGACCACTGATGACAGATCAAGGTAGAAAATGTCTTTCATTAAGATGTATTATTATGTGAGTGAAATAATTAGCCTGGACCATTCTAATCAGTGAGAAGTTTGCACAGGACTATACAGCCATGTTCACAAAGCTGACTGCAATCATGTTAATGGTATCCCAGTTGTCTGCTACAGGTAGGAAATAATGTTTAATTTACTACACACACTTGTGGATTCATCTTTTAATATCTTTGTGATTATTTTCTATGTTAAAGATATTATAATCAGGACAACTAAATGTTAAACTGAATGAAGACTGGATGCCTCTTTGCATCTACATGTCACATCAGCTTACATCAGTTTGACATGTTGCTTTATGATGCCTGATGAATTAGGTGTTGGCATATACACAATATTCACAGGCAGACAGGGTGTTCTTCGAGCTTCATGTATTTAATCCTGTAGTGCTCAACGCTTTAAAGGAGCAATATGTAGCCCGTTTGTATTTCAAAATATTGGAGAGCGATGAGTTGATGATTGTACACGTTTTTTGGATGGCACTGGAGAAGTAAAGTGCCTGTCTCCATGACATTGTTGTCTAGGCAACACCACGTAATAACTCCTCCTGAGAATCTCAGGTTGGCTACACTAGCTGTCACGTGCACTCAAGTTTTCAGTTACAGTTTTGAAGAGGAAGGATGGTGACAGCAGAAATAAAGTTCAAAGTTCTTTGATTAAACATATAAAATAAACACGCAGCAACAGCGCATTGTGGACTTATTTCTCAAGTATGGCTCAAATGGCCTGCACTAATGTAGCTAAAGAAATGAATGTAGTTAAACAATAGAAACAAGCACGTATGATTTCAATTTTTAAATGGTTAGGTTTTCTGATGATGACCAGGTTTCACCTAATTTACAATATGTACACACAATAAGAACACTTACTGAAAAATGTTTCAGATGTGACACACTATCTTTCTATCTTGGGCTACTGTAGAATGTTGGTAAACGTACAAATATCATAGGGATCATCCATTTCACCTTTACGTAAAGTATAACCAAAAGTCATATTGTGTCTCTTTTGCTTTATGTGCTGAGACAAACCCCATCATATTTGCACAGTCTTTTTTTTTTATACAAACACCTCCCGCACAAACTAGTTTGTCAGACTACTCCAACATCAAAGGCTACTTCTTCCATCTAAACACCATTGTCAGCAGAAGCAGATATGTGAAGTTGCCAAAAGAGTATGCTTGCTCAAGATGCAGCGTTAAGAGTTAAACAAAAAAAGAAATGTCAGCAGGAAGCTTACAGTCCAAGGCTCAGCAACTGAGAAGCTCTGCTAAAGCCACAGTTTATGGGACAGGCCATGAAACAATTTTTTCATCTTATGAGTGTTGAATCTTGATTAGGGTAGGATCTATTGACTCATGTGTTCATCTCGGATAGATTACTCAGTCCTTCACAGTCTGCTGAAGTTGTCATGTTTTGTGTTGACGGAGATGAAGTCTGGTCTGGTCTCAACAGGTCTCAATAGAATTGAATAGAACAGAATGCTTTTATTGTCAATGCACAGTGAAACTAAATTCAGTCCTGAGTTATTGTCACGGAAGTCAGGCTAGACACAGACTTAATGATGATGGAGTTTATTGAGAGAGAGAGAGAGAGAGAGAGAGAGATAGAAGAGAAGAGAAGAGAAGAGAAGAGGAAAAGAGAAGAGAAGAGAAGAGAAGAGAAGAGAAGAGAAGAGGAGAGAAGAGAGAGAGAGAGAACAATGGTAAACTGAACAGGCTGGAGATAAAACTCAACTAAACTACTGATCAAAATATACAACGCTCAGAACATCTAGAAGAAACAGAAACAGTCCACGGTAGGAATCTTGAAAACCAGATCTACCGAAACCTTGGGACACGAAGAAGCAGGAACAAAACACGGGGAGCTAGTAATCCGGAGCTTGATGAAGGAGTAGGAAGATTTGGCCATACACGACAAGACCAGCAAAATAAGAGAAGGGAGTGAGGACACTAAACAGTGCGGTGGAGGTAGTGAACAGAATGCTTTTATTGTCAATGCACAGTGAAACTAAATTCAGTCCTGAGTTATTGTCACGGAAGTCAGGCTAGACACAGACTTAATGATGATGGAGTTTATTGAGAGAGAGAGAGAGAGAGAGAGAGAGATAGAAGAGAAGAGAAGAGAAGAGAAGAGAAGAGAAGAGGAAAAGAGAAGAGAAGAGAAGAGAAGAGAAGAGAAGAGGAGAGAAGAGAGAGAGAGAGAACAATGGTAAACTGAACAGGCTGGAGATAAAACTCAACTAAACTACTGATCAAAATATACAACGCTCAGAACATCTAGAAGAAACAGAAACAGTCCACGGTAGGAATCTTGAAAACCAGATCTACCGAAACCTTGGGACACGAAGAAGCAGGAACAAAACACGGGGAGCTAGTAATCCGGAGCTTGATGAAGGAGTAGGAAGATTTGGCCATACACGACAAGACCAGCAAAATAAGAGAAGGGAGTGAGGACACTAAACAGTGCGGTGGAGGTAGTGAACAGAATGCTTTTATTGTCAATGCACAGTGAAACTAAATTCAGTCCTGAGTTATTGTCACGGAAGTCAGGCTAGACACAGACTTAATGATGATGGAGTTTATTGAGAGAGAGAGAGAGAGAGAGAGAGAGATAGAAGAGAAGAGAAGAGAAGAGAAGAGGAGAAGAGAAGAGAAGAGAAGAGAAGAGAAGAGAAGAGAAGAGAAGAGAAGAGAAGAGAAGAGAAGAGAAGAGGAGAGAAGAGAGAGAGAGAGAACAATGGTAAACTGAACAGGCTGGAGATAAAACTCAACTAAACTACTGATCAAAATATACAACGCTCAGAACATCTAGAAGAAACAGAAACAGTCCACGGTAGGAATCTTGAAAACCAGATCTACCGAAACCTTGGGACACGAAGAAGCAGGAACAAAACACGGGGAGCTAGTAATCCGGAGCTTGATGAAGGAGTAGGAAGATTTGGCCATACACGACAAGACCAGCAAAATAAGAGAAGGGAGTGAGGACACTAAACAGTGCGGTGGAGGTAGTGAACAGAATGCTTTTATTGTCAATGCACAGTGAAACTAAATTCAGTCCTGAGTTATTGTCACGGAAGTCAGGCTAGACACAGACTTAATGATGATGGAGTTTATTGAGAGAGAGAGAGAGAGAGAGAGAGATAGAAGAGAAGAGAAGAGAAGAGAAGAGAAGAGAAGAGAAGAGAAGAGGAGAAGAGAAGAGAAGAGAAGAGAAGAGAAGAGGAGAGAAGAGAGAGAGAGAGAACAATGGTAAACTGAACAGGCTGGAGATAAAACTCAACTAAACTACTGATCAAAATATACAACGCTCAGAACATCTAGAAGAAACAGAAACAGTCCACGGTAGGAATCTTGAAAACCAGATCTACCGAAACCTTGGGACACGAAGAAGCAGGAACAAAACACGGGGAGCTAGTAATCCGGAGCTTGATGAAGGAGTAGGAAGATTTGGCCATACACGACAAGACCAGCAAAATAAGAGAAGGGAGTGAGGACACTAAACAGTGCGGTGGAGGTAGTGACAGGTGTTCATGATTAGGCAATCAGGGGACTGGGAATTTGACTGAGGCAGGTGAGTTGAATCAGGAGGGGGTGTGGCAGGGGCTGGGTTTAGCGCTGGTGTAACATTGATATATAAAACATATAAATAATAAATACTTATGTATTAACAGAAAAATTATACTTGGAAATTCACATGAGTTTTTCTTAACGACCCAGTCAGCGGGTTACCTGAACCTGGACCTCCTGGGGCCGATGGTCTTCCTGGACCTCCTGGGGCCGATGGTCTTCCTGGACCTCCTGGGGCTGATGGTCTTCCTGGACCTCCTGGGGCCGATGGTCTTCCTGGACCTCCTGGGGCTGATGGTCTTCCTGGACCTCCTGGGGCCGATGGTCCTCATGGAGATAAAGGTGACCCTGGCTTACCTGGACCACCTGGTCGTGATGGAGGACCTGGTTTTCCTGGAATACCTGGGCGATCAGGTCGTCCTGGGGAAAGAGCGCCCCAATGTGTATCCCCAGGTAAGATGTGTGACAGTGAGAGATGGGTGTATGTATTAGAAATCATATCATTATAATATGATTTTTTGCCTTTATTCAGATAGGACAGTGAAGGTTTAGACAGGAAACGAGATGGAGAGAAGTAGGTGGTGGGCCGAAGCCTCGTATCTGTTCAACTTTGCAATTTAATTTACGAGGACCTGGATTTCTAAAGTTGGGATGATTTTGTTATTCTAAAGATAAACCAGTTGTTGCCAGCAAAATGTTCGACCGAATTTTTCAAAATCATAGTGTAAAAGTTTGTTAAACTCACCGGCAAACACAGGTGCCTACTAAATCAATCGAACCAATAACACGATGTTATACTGGCGTAAGAACATTATTAACCAATCAGATGCAGCCATATTGACACCCGTTTCACCGATTACTCAGCTGTTGGTAATATTGACATATTTTACTGCAGCTGCGACAGCTCCAACACATTGAAACGGAGACGTGTTGTAATTCATAATTTGATTAGTATAAGGCCGTTTTAAAACATGTTTGTTTTCTAAACCGTCTTTTTTCATACGTGAGTGATGGTGTAAATAGTTTTAGTTCGTTAACGAGCCGTAGTTTGTACTATATAGGCTAGTCAAGTGTAATCAACATTATTCACCTTGTATGGGGTAGATGGTAGACTCATAAACCATTATAGTCTAAGAAATATTGAATCATCAAGGTTTTTTTAGGGAGGTAAAGGGGAAAGAGGAAAGGAGAAGGGAAAAATGTGGATAGGGATATCTCTCATGAGCACTGGGACCAGAGCCACAAGGCAAAGGTCGGTTAGTAGCCTACACAAAGAGAATAAAGGAACATAAAGCATAAAAAAAACTTCCCAAATTAAATTACGAAGTTGAACAGATACGGGGTTTCGGCCCACCACCTAGATGGCCCATTCATATCAACTGAAATTTTCTAACATTCTGAAGAACCGTATTTGGCGTTGATACAATCGTGAATAATTACTGTGTCTTATCAAAGCTAAACTCTCCTGAGCAAGCTAGAGTGCTAATAGCTAGCAAGCTGTAGCTGATAGCACATCTAAATGAGACAGAAAGACAGTGATATTTGGAAAAGGCATTGATCGATCCCTACTTATGAACTTCAATTTTATTTTGTCCATTAAAGCCCCAACTTTCTTTTCCCAACATTTACATTTATCTTGTACATAATCCATCCCCATACACCGGAGATTTCAAGAGTACAATTGCCTATCAATATGCAGTTGCAGGATGGGTGAACGACGCCAAGATATAGCATCTGGAGACAAAAAATATGTATGTGATCACAGGTCATATAAGTAATTCAAACAGCGATTATCAACCGTGTTATTTTAGTGGTGGTTAAGAGTGCCAATATGGGCTAACGAGTTGTAGCTAAAGCCTTTAGTAAAGGGCTAGACAGCTCGTTTTTAGCTAACAGCAGTTATTAGCACTCTAGCTTGCTCAGGAGAGTTTAGCTTTGATAAGACACAGTAATTATTCACGATTGTATCAACGTGCTGCATTTCACTTAACAGGTCAGTCATTCCCTACATTTAACTAGTGCTGTCAGTTTAACGTGTTATTAACGGCGTTAACACAAACCCATTTTAACAACGTCAATTGTTTTATCGCGAGATTACGTTTTTTTTTTTTTTTTTTTTTAGATTAATGTTCTTTTTGGCCTCGCAAACGGTGTAGTTTTTTTTTCAAATGCTGTTGCAACAACTAGTAACCTTAGAAAACCCCCGGATCTAGCTAGACCGGAAGCAAAACAATAGGCACGCTGTTTGGGCTTGGAAGCTGGCCAATAGTAGTAGGCTAACGTTACGGTTTGAGTGAATGGTGAGCGCGATACGGCGAAATAGATGATAAAAAGCTTCTGAATGGAAAGTTTACCTTTAAAAGTTGTGTTGTGCAAAAGAACTTCACTTTTGTCTGAAAATGTCTACAGGCTTGTCTGTTTGAGTAGCTGGCTGAAAGCAAAGAAGAAGTAGGCTTACCTTTTATTGGTTACCTAACTGTTACGGTTCATTGTTTCTGAAATAAGAGGCCTGACTGCTATTTTCCCAGCAAACTTGAAAAAAAGAAAATATTAAGCCATGGTTTAACTGCACTATAGGCCTTATTTACCTGAAATGTGCACTTTATAATTTTATTTTGTACCGCCCTGTTTGGCAATGTTGTTTTTCAATAAAATAAAACATTTGCATAAAGCAAGCCAATCCACTTTTCCATGTTGATAAGAGCATTAAAATGAAAAATATGATGGAAAAAAATAAATGAAGGGACATTTAGAATAGATAAAAATTTGAGATGAATTGCGATTAATTTTGAGTTAACTATGACATAAATGCCATTAATCGCGATTAAATATTTTAATCGTTTGACAGCACTAATTTTAACCTAAGTCCAATTAAAAGCAACCAATACAATTTAATATAAGATGAATTGGATTATTGATTATTGTCAATCATTATTAACTCTGATCCTTAACTCTGATTTGCAACTCCTTTAGGACCAGTCCAGTACTGGGGACCATACTGTGAGAAAAGCATCAGAACCACTTCAGGTAAGGACGTCCTCCTGCAAACTGCCCTGAGGCTTTAAGACTTAAAGGTCTCATTGTTTTTACATCTACAGCATTCAGGGCAGTATAAAAACTATTCCAGATAGTAGGTATTCCAGGTATTCTAGAGCAGGAGTGGGAACACAGTATGATTGATGCCACAAATGTATTCGTTAGTTTGTCTATTGTTTGTTTGTTTGTTTGTTTATTTATTTGCAGAGCTGATGGTGTCTGTGACCCCCGATAATGTCACCGAGGGACAGAATGCCACTTTGACCTGCAGGTCATCTTGTCCCCTCCGTCAGAATGCCAAACTTGTCTGGTACAAGAACTCCCAGCCGCTGCCTAAGAAAAACTCCACCATCAACAACACGCTGTACCTAGACCCAGTCAGCAGTGAGGATGCAGGCAGCTACTCCTGTGGGGTGGATGGCTACGAGGACGATCTCTCCCCAGCAGTGACTCTCAGTGTCAGATGTGAGTATGTGTAAGAGGATGCAAAGCACAGTACTGCATATAATACACACTTAGGAACATTCAGGGTGGTTACTATATCATGATAATAATACATTGATGGGGTCAACAGGTGGGTATGTGGGATTTCTTTACTTATTGGTTGGATTAGTTAGTAAGATTGTTTATTTGTTCATGTATTTATGTTTGAAGATGCACCAAAGGCTCCCTTTGTCTCAGTCAGTCCCTCTGGTCGTATAGTGGAGGGCGGTTCACTGACTCTGATCTGCAATAGTGAAGCCCACCCACCGGTGTATTATCACTCCTGGTTTAAGAAGACTGCAACTGGATCTGTACAGATAGGATCAGACAAGAATCACAAATTCAGTGACATCATGTTGGAGGACAGTGGACGTTACTACTGCGTCGCAAAGAATGAACTTGGCGAAGAAAGCTCCAGCATGATGTACATAGAAGTTACCGGTAAGAACACTTCATCCTGTTTGCTCCCTCACATTAGACTGATATTGGCCGTCTTTAGGCCTTCTGAACTGTTTTTAATGCTGGTCAAAAACAGCTGAATATGAATTCAGTGTGATGGAGGCGGTGGATATTGAATATGAAATTAAGAAGTTTGTGTTCTTTTCAGAAAAAAAGTTTAATGACAAATGAGTGTCAGCTTCCATATAGAATGTACAGTGTATGACATGGATAAGCTTTCAGTAGGATTCCCACAGTTATTCAAATTCATGTTGAGGTTTATGTTTAACCTAGTTTTTCTTGAATTATTCATGCAACAGTAAAACTCATTAGCTTAATTTCAACACATACTCCTTTGATGCAGCAGTAATGTGTTCAGTTGCCTAAGAAAACATACCTCAAAAGGTGGTAAATAAGTGCGTACTGTTGGTTTAAAGCAATATTATGTAGCAATTTTAATAACAGCTTTAAAATCATTATGGTAATACACTGACCTGTAATACGGAGATTGGCGTCTGTGCCACTGCAACAGCATGCCTGGTACGCCTACATAACTACGTAATGCTTTATGGCACCACCTCACACAATAACAACTAGACCCTTCTGCTAGCTATAAGAGGAAGCTAGCGTATTCTCTGTATGGACATCATGGCAGAGGTGAAAAAGAAACCGAGGAAGATGTCAGAGGAAAACAATGACAGGAAAAAGAGAGAATAACCAAGCAAGAGACAGAACAAGAGTCAGTCTCGGACAGGCTTTTACTCGTTGGCGAGAGCTATTCAGTCAGATGCAGAGCTGGCCTTCTTTCTGTTGCACTAGTCAGTTATAACTTATTAGCTGTCTTGCTATGTCTTGTATCGCACTTGATGGATGTTTGGCTGTGTTTGCAAAGTTGTAGACTCGCTAGTCTTTGGACTACATTGGTGTCACATTTACAGCCGATACGTATTTATTGGACACTGAAACATGTTGTGAGAGCGAATAACATTGAGTTTTTTCCTGCATTTTACTGAAAAATTTAAGAAATGTGTAATTCTTGTAAAACATAAAACATTTTTGCGATCAGGAGCAGAGCTCCATGGGGAGTTTCAGTGCAGGGTGGATGCCTTTGCTCTTCATCACTGCTGTCCTCTTTCCACCATCAGGCAGACTGTGGCTGATCCTGGTTTCTGTCGGGGGGGTGCTGGGGGCTCTGGCTGCTGTGGCTCTGATTGGTGTCATCATCTACAAAGTGAAGAGGTGGGTTTCATCCACTGGCAACTACACTATGAAAGACAAACTAGACGAACTAGGAAAAGTTTAAGAAAAAATAACCTCACACCATAGCTTTTCTGTAATTACTCCAGCAAGTTTACTAAGCACTGTCTTCAACTGGTAATTCTTCTTTTTTTTGTAGATGGGCATTTAAAGACACTGCAGATGGAAAGGTATTCTCTCTGGCTCGCTCTCTTCAAGCATATGTCCTTGACTTTTCTCCAGTCACATTAGAAAATTAATATCTCTAATCTCTTATCTCTAATCATCATTAAATATGAAGATGTTAACTAAAAAGAAAAAAAATAATTAATCAGAACAACTTTTTTCATTTGTGTGCTATGCATACATGCTTAAATGCATGTGTGGTCTTCAAGGTGTCAGGAAACTTTGCCTCTGCCTCGTCCAATATATTAGTATAAAGGAACACCTCAGCGGCTGTCATCGCCGACCTGTTTGTAGCAAAGACTCTGGAGCGTTTCATGCTGCTCTATAATCTGTGGTTTGTAGTAGGCTACTACTTTCTTTAGACACGAACAACAATAACATTGGATAGTTTACTTGGTTGCAATTGAGTCCATGGTTGCCAAGCCAAATCTTTTAGCTTGCTAACCTAGCTGTTTCTGATTCTGGGCCTGCTAGCTTACCAGCTTGCTAGTTCTCCAGATAACATGTTATTCAACTATGGAATTGATCACATTTGCACCACTTGGCAAATTGAGAGTTGATTTTGTTCATCACACACTCACTGTAGTAGCCTCTATCGATGGGCAGCTTTTCAATCAACCATTATTTACTATGGTTCTTATAGTTACCATTCAAAGAATGAAGAAATAATGGGACACCTGCCTTCCAATCAGAGAAGAGTATTTCTTATCACCGGTAACTGTGTTTAATTATGATTGTGTTTTTAGCAGAAGCGCTAATGATTATATTCGATTATATTCGGTTTCTGCTGCTGTTTGTTTAGGGGTCCCAACCTGAGGATGAAGATGGCACATACGCAGCCCTAGACCCCAAGACCACAAGCCCTGCAGAGTATGATGCTCTCACTGTAAGTTACACATTTACATTTGAAGGTAGCTTACTCATAAGATGTTATATCTCTTGCAATATTCAGAGGTCTAAACTTAAAGATGACTCAAGGAACTGAAAGTTTAAATCTTGTGGCTCCAAAACAAGGATCTCACCAGTGTCTCCACCAATGTCATGAACAACAGGTAATGCAACAGTAGCCTACGGTATTTTCCATGTGAACCAAATGTTTACAGGGCTCTTTTGGTGTCTTGCATTTTCAGAGGGTGAAGAAACCACGCCAGGGAGACTAAAGCCAGTGGATTCTCCTGCACATGCTCAGCTTTCTGCACTATCCTGATGTGGACGACCCCTCAAGTCTGTCGCTGAAATCATGCATTACAATGTCTATGGGTTATTGGACACAGCCTGAGTAGAGAATGGGAATGGGAATTCTGTTTGTTATGCTAGTGTGGAGATATTGCAGGCATATAATAAAGATATTATTACATTGGTTCAGACATTTGTGATACTCTGTGGTGTATATTCAACAGAGTATCTCTTAGGGTCACTTAGGGCCAAACTGTAATACAAGCTTAAGCTTTTAGGTAAACCTAGTTCATATATTTCATGTCATGATGCTGTTTTCCTAAATCATGATTTTAATCGCAAAAAATTGCTTGGTTTTGTGTATGCTTGTAATAAGCAACAGACCAAATAAAATATTGCTGGCGAATCCATTTGTCTTTCTTATTAGCAGCTAAGTGAAACACACTTACACAGGTATGTGGGTCTGTTTATGATTCCAGGGTGTTGAAATCATGGAGCTAGTGCTGTATACAGACATGAAGAAAGTAATGGATTGGCACTGAACGATTCGTTGAACCTGGGTGGAAATGCCAACTGACCACTGTTATACTACAACATAACAGACCTCCATTTTACCTCTGACGTTAGTTACCGTTGCATGATTTAGAAAAGGACTCGATGGAATGCGAGAGTCTCCGTTTATTCTATGCAACAGACCATAAGGACACGCAACACACTACGGTGGGGAGAGAGAGAGAGAGAGGAGATGATTAAGAGATAGCGTAGTTTCTCTTCTGTGTTGGCTTTGTCCTCAAAAGCTGCGATGTCTCCTCAATGTTGCAGACTCCCTCCTTGCTCTGCTCTCTCACCACACGTAGCAGCTGGTGTCTCTTTCTCTCTCTCTCTCTCTCTCTACTCTCTCTCTCTCTCCCTCTTTCTCTCTCTCTCGTTCTCTCTCAACTCTCTCTTTCTACTCTCCCTCTCCCTCATAGCAGCTGGTGTCTCTCTCTTACACGTCTCTCTCTCTTTCTCTCTCCCTCTCACTCTCTTCCTCTCTCTCTCCCTCTCTCTCTCTTTCTCTCTCCCTCTCACTCTCTTCCTCTCTCTCTCCCTCTCCCTCTCTCTCTCTTTCTACATCTCTCTCTCTTTCTCCCCTTCCCCTCTCTCTCTTTTTTTCTCTCTCTCTCTCTCTCCCATCCCTTCTATCTCTCTCTCTCTCCCATCCCCCCTCTCTCTCTTTCTCCCACAGCAGAGCCTAACTTCTCTGTGTTTCGTAAGATGCCCTTTCTCCAAAACAATGTACTATACAAGTTATATTTCAGTTAAAGGAAGATAAAATACACAACTTAACATAATGGGTGTGTCTGGGGGTCTAGTTCAAGGTGTAAGGTGGGGGCATTATAGGAAGGGTAACAGTATGGGGTCTACCTAGATATGAAAGGTATGAATGTCAGCAGACAGGAAGGCTCTTGCAGACCATCAGTGAGTTAATGAAGGTGGCGTAAATGTCATACATCCTTGTGGGGGAGGAATTCATATGAGTTGAAAGTACATGGAAACCAGGAACATTCTTCAGCACTTCCATTCATTTCATTGGCTGTTGCTATGCTAGCGGATGCAGCCTGGGAAGTATGGGAATGGGTGTCTTCCTGGGATTGGTGATACTTTTTTGGGCCGTTGGAACAGCTATATAAATACATACTTGGCCTGTCCAGATACAGACAAGATACAGAACAGCATTTGGAGGTGGGGTGGACATCTGATTACTCGTTATGTTTTATATGTTGTTTTGTGATGGATAACAATATATCGATGCAATAGTGGCACTTTTTATCACTTCCTCTGAGGATGCCCAATAGGCAACCCTCTTAACCTATAGATACATGCATTCCTTAACAAGTTACTTGGATGACACAGACTTATGGAAAAACATACATCAGAAGAAGTACTGCTAGCAACCCTAAATGTTGTGGGCCTAAACAGAGCACACATACTGATATGTATTCTACTGATAGTGACAGAGGAAGCGCTCAAAGGAAGTGCACGCTTATGATTTCTTGTCATCACTTTCCAATAGTTACAGATACAGAACAGCTTTTGGGGGTGGGGTGGACATCTGATCTCTTGATCCTCTCTTACCTTTTCTGGCCTGAAGACTAACGGTGACGGAGAAACGATTTAAAGAGACATTTAGAGAAGCATGTGCCTGCTCTACACAGTTACAGGGTGGAGGGACACACTGAACACTTCATGGCCTGCAGTTAAATATGCCCTCCGCAACAAAATTAGTCATTAATTAGAGTAAGCAGCTGCCTCTGTTCTTGGTTACATTTATTTGTTTAAGAGCCGCCCATAGTCTCTTGAGAAAAGCTATTCCACAGGACTTGCACTGTGTAAACAACATATCAAACTTAGAGCCAAACTATATGTAGTCACACTTTACAGTCACCTATGTAAATCAGTGCATTGTGGTAATGATGAAGTAAGTAATACGTGTTTAGTACGTAGTGTCTAACGTATGACTTCTTAGGAATAAAATGGGACACAGAGGGGAGTGAGTTTTTGTGAAATGTTTTTAAAAGTCCTGAATGTTTTTAAGGTGCTGGTGTTTCTGGATGTAGACTGTGTCACTTTGTTTCTGGTCAATGTCACTGTGTCACTTCATCAATGTCACAATGTCGCTTGTTTAAAAAGTACTTCTAGGGACCCAAAGTTGTGGACCTCAACAGAGCACACTTGCTGATATGTATTCTACTGATAGCAGTGACAGAGGAAGCACTCAAAGGAAGTACACGCTCAGCCTTATCTTAAATCAGTGTGATATATGTTACCACTTGCCAAGCCACTTAAGCAGAGAAACACAACCTTACATTGACCACTGATGACAGATAAAGATAGAACATGTCTTAGGTTGTGAAATGCTACTTGCTCTGTTCTCTCACCACACGTAGCGCTTGGTGTCTTCACACGGCAAACCCACAACAGAACCTTAGTTCCCTGCTTTGTAAGATGTTCTTTCTCCGACAAAACACACTCAGCATACAAGTTACATTTCAGTTATAGTCAGGTAGAATACACAACTTAACATAATGGGTGTGTCTGGGGGTCTAGTTGAAGGTGTAAAGTGGGGGCGTTATAGGAAAGGGAGCAGTATGGGGTCTACCTAGATATGAAAGGTGTGAATGTCAGCAGACAGGGAGACTTTGTCTCAATCAAATTAGCTATAGTACAATGGGCCTCATTCTGGAAAATTGTCTTAAGTGTCTTCTTATATATCTACTTAAGGACTTCGAAAGACCAACCTAAGAAAATATCTCCGCCGGATACATGAATGTATGGAAATGTGTTCTTCAACCGCAAAAGTGTCTGTAGCTCTGCACTGATTCTTATGTTAATTATGCGTTGTCGTACACATGAATTTTCATACAGAAACACCCGCCAGCTCCTTATAAGGGCATGCAACTGAAGAGACAAGTGCACAATCCAAAGACTCAAAAGGCAACGTGAAAGCAATTTCAGACAGATCAAAATCATGTCAAAGTGGAGAGTTGAGTAGAAGCTGACCTAACTTCACCGGTGCAGAGGTGAAGGTACTGTTGAAGAATGTAGATGTGTCCATTGTATTCCACTGTGGTTATATCAACGCAATTGAGTTTAGTGCTTAATTCTTGTCATGCCCTAGTGACATCTAAATATGACCTGCTCCAGGTGAGGCTTGAACTCACAACCTCGGCATTGCTCAACTTGTACTGCCTTATAAGTACCGCGCGCTGACCGATTGCGCCACTGGAGCCTACTGCTGTAGCACCAGCTGACTGTTCTTATTTTTTGATGTCATAAGGCCTTGGCTGCAGTATTTTATCATTTGAATGACGTGACATCTAAAGGTTACCTGCTCCAGGTGAGGCTTGAACTCAGAACCTCGGCATTGCTCAACTTGTACTGCCTTATAAGTACCGCGCGCTGACCGATTGCGCCACTGGAGCCTACTTCTGTACCACCAGCTGACTGCTTTTCCTTTTTTTATGTCATATGGCCTTGGCTGCAGTATTTTATCATTTGAATGACGTCAAGTCATTGTATGTATGTATGTATGGAATTACGTTTGAAAGGTCTTACATCCATCAGATGATGGTGGAACTCACAAGCCATCCACTGGTGGTTTGAAGATCATGCATTTCTTGCTGAAAAATCAACTAACAACCATTCAACTGTATAGAATTACGTTTGAAAGGCCTTACATCCCATCAGATGATGGTGGAACTCTGTCAGGGAAAATACCCTAAACAGTTAGTTAGCAGATTAAAGACACCACCCAGCATGTAAGTGAACTGGACTGTTTACGATCAGGGCCCCGACGGAGAGCAGTCACCTTAACCAGGGTCTGTCTGTCGTCCTCTCCGAAAACAAGTCCCTTTATTCAAACACAATGTTTACACAGTATGACAGTCAGGATGCTGGGATACACTTAAGATAAGTGCACTTCAGCTGAATTTTACTTCTGCCTAGCAACCAGTCATTTTACAACCCGCTTTCTCCTTATGTCAGAAAAACATCACGTGAGGCATCTGGTTTCACATTCTCGGCTCACTAAGTGTTTTTCCAAAATCAAACCTACACACATTTTACACACAACATTTTGAACAAGCCTTTTAGCTAAAACATTCATGATAAAATATACTAATACTTTCTTTAAAAAACTCACCCGCTGTGCACTGGTGGTTTGAAGATCATGCTTCTACACATTCAGCTCTGATCTTTACCACCATATTAATGTCAAAGAGGATTTTTCATCATGGTTTTCTATTTTCTGCCTTGACCTCTTGACATCTAAAGGTTACCTGCTCCAGGTGAGGCTCGAACTCACAACCTCGGCATTGCTCAACTTGTACTGCCTTATAAGTACCGCGCGCTGACCGATTGCGCCACTGGAGCCTACTTCTGTACCACCAGCTGACTGTTTTTATTTTTTTAATGTCATACGGCATTGGCTGCAGTATTTTATCATTTGAATGACGTCAAGCCTTACAGGAAGTTTTGTTGACCTGTAAGCTTATTAGCTGTAAGATTTTCTTGCTGAAAAATAAGCTAACAACCATTCAACTATATGGAATTACGTTTGAAAGGTCTTACATCTGGTGGTTTGAAGATCATGCTTCTACACATTCAGCTCTGATCTTTACCACCATATTAATGTCAAAGAGGATCTTTCATCCTGGTTTTCTATTTTCTGCCTTGACCTCGTGACATCTAAAGGTTACCTGCTCCAGGTGAGGCTCGAACTCACAACCTCGGCATTGCTCAACTTGTACTGCCTTATAAGTACCGCGCGGTGACCGATTGCGCCACTGGACCGTACTTCTGTACCACCAGCTGACTGTCCTTATTTTTTTTATGTCATAAGAACTTGGCTGCAGTATTTTATCATTTGAATGACGTCAAGCATCACAGGAAGTTTTGTTGACCTGTAAGCTTATTAGCTGTAAGCTTTTCTTGCTGAAAAATAAACTAATAACCATTCAACTGTATGGAATTACGTTTGAAAGGTCTTACATCCATCAGATGATGGTGGAACTCACAAACCTTCCACTGGTGGTTTGAAGATCATGCTTCTACACATTCAGCTCTGATCTTTACCACCATATTAATGTCAAAGAGGATCTTTCATCCTGGTTTTCTATTTTCTGCCTTGACCTCGTGACATCTAAAGGTTACCTGCTCCAGGTGAGGCTCGAACTCACAACCTCGGCATTGCTCAACTTGTACTGCCTTATAAGTACCGCGCGCTGACCGATTGCGCCACTGGAGCCTACTGCTGTACCACCAGCTGACTGTTATTATTTTTTGATGTCATAAGGCCTTGGCTGCAGTATTTTATCATTTGAATGACGTCAAGTCTTACAGGAAGTTTTGTTGACCTCTAAGCTTATTAGTCTTGCATTTCTTGCTGAAAAATAAGCTAACAACCATTCAACTGTATGGAATTACGTTTGAAAGGTCTACATCCATCAGATGATGGTGGAACTCACAAGGCATCCACTGGTGGTTTGAAGATCATGCTTCTACACATTCAGCTCTGATCTTTACCACCATATTAATGTCAAAGAGGATCTTTCATCATGGTTTTCTATTTTCCGCCCTGACCTCGTGACATCTAAAGGTTACCTGCTCCAGGTGAGGCTCGAACTCACAACCTCGGCATTGCTCAACTTGTACTGCCTTATAAGTACCGCGCGGTGACCGATTGCGCCACTGGACCGTACTTCTGTACCACCAGCTGACTGTCCTTATTTTTTTTATGTCATAAGAACTTGGCTGCAGTATTTTATCATTTGAATGACGTCAAGCACCACAGGAAGTTTTGTTGACCTGTAAGCTTATTAGCTGTAAGCTTTTCTTGCTGAAAAATAAACTAATAACCATTCAACTGTATGGAATTACGTTTGAAAGGTCTTACATCCATCAGATGATGGTGGAACTCACAAACCTTCCACTGGTGGTTTGAAGATCATGCTTCTTCACATTCAGCTCTGATCTTTACCACCATATTAATGTCAAAGAGGATCTTTCATCTTGGTTTTCTATTTTCTGCCTTGACCTTGTGACATCTAAAGGTTACCTGCTCCAGGTGAGGATCGAACTCACAACCTCGGCATTGCTCAACTTGTACTGCCTTATAAGTACCGCGCGCTGACCGATTGCGCCACTGGAGCCTACTTCTGTACCACCAGCTGACTGTCCTTATTTTTTTGATGTCATAAGAACTTGGCTGCAGTATTTTATCATTTGAATGACGTCAAGCATCACAGGAAGTTTTGTTGACCTGTAAGCTTATTAGCTGTAAGCTTTTCTTGCTGAAAAAAAAACTAACAACCATTCAACTCTATGGAATTACGTTTGAAAGGTCTTACATCCATCAGATGATGGTGGAACTCACAAGCCATCCACTGGTGGTTTGAAGATCATGCTTCAACACATTCAGCTCTGATCTTTACCACCATATTAATGTCAAAGAGGATCTTTCATCCTGGTTTTCTATTTTCTGCCTTGACCTCGTGACATCTAAAGGTTACCTGCTCCAGGTGAGGCTCGAACTCACAACCTCGGCATTGCTCAACTTGTACTGCCTTATAAGTACCGCGTGCTGACCGATTGCGCCACTGGAGCCTACTGCCTTTCCACCAGCTGACTGTTCTTATTTTTTTATGTCATAAGGCCTTGGCTGCAGTATTTTATCATTTGAATGACGTCAAGTCTTACAGGAAGTTTTGTTGACCTCTAAGCTTATTAGTCTTGCATTTCTTGCTGAAAAATAAGCTAACAACCATTCAACTGTATGGAATTACGTTTGAAAGGTCTACATCCATCAGATGATGGTGGAACTCACAAGGCATCCACTGGTGGTTTGAAGATCATGCTTCTACACATTCAGCTCTGATCTTTACCACCATATTAATGTCAAAGAGGATCTTTCATCATGGTTTTCTATTTTCCGCCCTGACCTCGTGACATCTAAAGGTTACCTGCTCCAGGTGAGGCTCGAACTCACAACCTCGTCATTGCTCAACTTGTACTGCCTTATAAGTACCGCGCGGTGACCGATTGCGCCACTGGACCGTACTTCTGTACCACCAGCTGACTGTCCTTATTTTTTTTATGTCATAAGAACTTGGCTGCAGTATTTTATCATTTGAATGACGTCAAGCATCACAGGAAGTTTTGTTGACCTGTAAGCTTATTAGCTGTAAGCTTTTCTTGCTGAAAAAAAAACTAACAACCATTCAACTCTATGGAATTACGTTTGAAAGGTCTTACATCCATCAGATGATGGTGGAACTCACAAGCCATCCACTGGTGGTTTGAAGATCATGCTTCTACACATTCAGCTCTGATCTTTACCACCATATTAATGTCAAAGAGGATCTTTCATCCTGGTTTTCTATTTTCTGCCTTGACCTCGTGACATCTAAAGGTTACCTGCTCCAGGTGAGGCTCGAACTCACAACCTCGGCATTGCTCAACTTGTACTGCCTTATAAGTACCGCGTGCTGACCGATTGCGCCACTGGAGCCTACTGCCTTTCCACCAGCTGACTGTTCTTATTTTTTTATGTCATTAGGCCTTGGCTGCAGTATTTTATCATTTGAATGACGTCAAGTCTTACAGGAAGTTTTGTTGACCTCTAAGCTTATTAGTCTTGCATTTCTTGCTGAAAAATAAACTAACAACCATTCAACTGTATGGAATTACGTTTGAAAGGTCTTACATCCATCAGATGATGGTGGAACTCACAAGCCATCCACTGGTGGTTTGAAGATCATGCTTCTACACATTCAGCTCTGATCTTTACCACCATATTAATGTCAAAGAGGATCTTTCATCATGGTTTTCTATTTTCCGCCCTGACCTCGTGACATCTAAAGGTTACCTGCTCCAGGTGAGGCTCGAACTCACAACCTCGGCATTGCTCAACTTGTACTGCCTTGTAAGTACCGCGCGCTGACCGATTGCGCCACTGGAGCCTACTGCTGTACCACCAGCTGACTGTTATTATTTTTTGATGTCATAAGGCCTTGGCTGCAGTATTTTATCATTTGAATGACGTCAAGTCTTACAGGAAGTTTTGTTGACCTCTAAGCTTATTAGTCTTGCATTTCTTGCTGAAAAATAAACTAACAACCATTCAACTGTATGGAATTACGTTTGAAAGGTCTTACATCCATCAGATGATGGTGGAACTCACAAGCCATCCACTGGTGGTTTGAAGATCATGCTTCTACACATTCAGCTCTGATCTTTACCACCATATTAATGTCAAAGAGGATCTTTCATCATGGTTTTCTATTTTCCGCCCTGACCTCGTGACATCTAAAGGTTACCTGCTCCAGGTGAGGCTCGAACTCACAACCTCGGCATTGCTCAACTTGTACTGCCTTGTAAGTACCGCGCGCTGACCGATTGCGCCACTGGAGCCTACTGCTGTACCACCAGCTGACTGTTCTTATTTTTTGATGTCATAAGGCCTTGGCTGCAGTATTTTATCATTTGAATGACGGTCAAGTCTTACAGGAAGTTTTGTTGACCTCTAAGCTTATTAGTCTTGCATTTCTTGCTGAAAAATAAGCTAACAACCATTCAACTGTATGGAATTACGTTTGAAAGGTCTACATCCATCAGATGATGGTGGAACTCACAAGGCATCCACTGGTGGTTTGAAGATCATGCTTCTACACATTCAGCTCTGATCTTTACCACCATATTAATGTCAAAGAGGATCTTTCATCATGGTTTTCTATTTTCCGCCCTGACCTCGTGACATCTAAAGGTTACCTGCTCCAGGTGAGGCTCGAACTCACAACCTCGGCATTGCTCAACTTGTACTGCCTTGTAAGTACCGCGCGCTGACCGATTGCGCCACTGGAGCCTACTGCTGTACCACCAGCTGACTGTTCTTATTTTTTGATGTCATAAGGCCTTGGCTGCAGTATTTTATCATTTGAATGACGTCAAGTCTTACAGGAAGTTTTGTTGACCTCTAAGCTTATTAGTCTTGCATTTCTTGCTGAAAAATAAGCTAACAACCATTCAACTGTATGGAATTACGTTTGAAAGGTCTACATCCATCAGATGATGGTGGAACTCACAAGGCATCCACTGGTAGTTTGAAGATCATGCTTCTACACATTCAGCTCTGATCTTTACCACCATATTAATGTCAAAGAGAATCTTTCATCATGGTTTTCTATTTTCTGCCTTGACCTCGTGACATCTAAAGGTTACCTGCTCCAGGTGAGGCTCGAACTCACAACCTCGGCATTGCTCAACTTGTACTGCCTTATAAGTACCGCGCGCTGACCGATTGCGCCACTGGAGCCTACTTCTGTACCACCAGCTGACTGTCCTTATTTTTTTGATGTCATAAGAACTTGGCTGCAGTATTTTATCATTTGAATGACGTCAAGCATCACAGGAAGTTTTGTTGACCTGTAAGCTTATTAGCTGTAAGCTTTTCTTGCTGAAAAAAAAACTAACAACCATTCAACTCTATGGAATTACGTTTGAAAGGTCTTACATCCATCAGATGATGGTGGAACTCACAGAGCCATCCACTGGTGGTTTGAAGATCATGCTTCTACACATTCAGCTCTGATCTTTACCACCATATTAATGTCAAGAGGATCTTTCATTCCTGGTTTTCTATTTTCTGCCTTGACCTCGTGAATCTAAAGGTTACCTGCTCCAGGTGAGGCTCGAACTCACAACCTCGGCATTGCTCAACTTGTACTGCCTTATAAGTACCGCGTGCTGACCGATTGCGCCACTGGAGCCTTCTGCCTTTCCACCAGCTGACTGTTCTCATTTTTTTATGTCATAAGGCCTTGGCTGCAGGATTTTATCATTTGAATGACGTCAAGTCTCACAGGAAGTTTTGTTGACCTCTAAGCTTATTAGTCTTGCATTTCTTGCTGAAAAATAAGCTAACAACCATTCAACTGTATGGAATTACGTTTGAAAGGTCTACATCCATCAGCTGATGGTGGAACTCACAAGGCATCCACTGGTGGTTTGAAGATCATGCTTCTACACATTCAGCTCTGATCTTTACCACCATATAATGTCAAGAGGATCTTTCATCATGGTTTTCTATTTTCCGCCCTGACCTCGTGATATCTAAAGGTTGCCTG